>NC_081791.1:26793351-26993351 GCF_963082965.1 Carassius carassius
TAGTTATTTGTGTAAATAATGTAGTAGTTTAGTAAGTGGAATCATTTTTGTCAAACAGTAATGTTGCTTGTTTTAAGATTATTGTTGCTGTCTGTTTATTTGAATTGTATAGGTTTTTTTCCAATTATATGCAGACCTCACCTCGTCATGCTCATCGGTCTGTTCCTGCCTGTCAGTCTTTCTTTCAGATGGACCTGGGACCTGTTCCTGATATAAACCATATGTAATGCAACTTGTTTTGCATTATTTTTGTTCATTAACCTGTACCTGTCATTTTTTTCAGTTGTGTGTTGACCTCACCTCTCTACTGTGCACCAGTTCCTGACGTTCAATAAGTTCTTGTCCCTAATAATGTAAACAATACAGTGAAAATGGATGGTAACTTGACTGATTTTGCAGTCTAATTTTTATTGTGCTTTTTTAAAACAAACACTTTTTTATAATGCCTGGAGTTCTCCTTTTAGGACTTTGTTTCTGTTTTTGAATGTGCTACCTCACCTCGTCACTGTCTTCCACCAGTTCCTGGCTTTCACTTAGTTCCTGTTCCTAATAAAACAAATTTTAAAAGATTGATAACCCCATTGATTTTGGCCTGTCTCATTTTTATTGTGGTTTTATGTTGTGTACGCCCAACAGTCTACAGCAGTTCTTGTAATATCTTCTCTTCTTTTCTCCAAACTGTAAATGTAATAATTAATATTAAGTAATTGGAAATTGAAGGCATGATTCGAACAGGCTAAGTGGTCGTACAAAAAATTGTCACACTTTTGCTCTTCGAACCGACCATAGGAAATGAATGGGAAATTGACAAAAACACAAATATTCTCTACAAAAAGGCCTCGATGCGGAAAATAAAATGCTCCGCAATGAAGGGGTGACCCTTTAAAACATCAATAGTAAAAAAAAATAACATAATAATTATAATTAATATAATTATAAAATTAATATAATGTTTAATAATAATAATAAGCTGTGATAAAAGCATTTCTTTTTATTTTATTTTTATTGAATTGTAATTACCTGTAACAAAATGCTTTCTCTGTATTCAGGTTTGACTGTAGTAATAATGCAAAAAACGTGTACACTTCACATCAAATTTATTTAAAAAAAAATGTATAAACCTTGGCAAAAAGTATTATTTGGGAATTTATATAAAAAAAATACATTCAAATCCACATCTTAAAAGTAAGTAATTGGGTTCAAAAACAACAAAATTTCACAAAACTTTCCATAGAGAGCTATACAGGCATCTAGTGGTAAACCCATGAAATAAGTTTTATTTAATTTTTTTTATCAACAGATGGCACCATTTTTAGGTGTGCGACCGGGAAGTTAACAAGTGGTACACCCACATGAAGAGCAAAGCAAACTGTGCGCTGCGGTAACTGCATGGGTAACTGCTAGCTAGCTAGCTAGCTAATAACATTGTTTGTCAAAAAGAGTGACAGAATGGGTTATTCATTTAGCCTATAAGATACCGGCACTTACTGTGCATGTCTGCATGGCTTTAAAAAAATCTCTGATGTCCTGTCCACTTCTTTTTGACATAATGCTGTTATTATTTTCTCTATATGACTATCGCGCTTCTTTTTTTTAAAGAATGTTTTTCAAATGAGTTGACAGTTTGGAATGGACAGTGAACGAGCGGGAACGAGGCTACCTACCCTTACGAAAATTAACCATGGTTTTACTACAAATAAAACCAAAAAACCATGGTTACTATAGTTAAACCATGGTAGCCACAAATTAACCATGGTTTTTCTAAATTAACCATAGTTTAACCATGGTATTTGTAGTAAATCTGTGCTTATACAAATGGTAGTCAACACGCCAAAAAACCATGGGTTACTACAGTTTTACTATAATAAAACCATGGTTATTTTTCGTAAGGGTAGTCTTTGCTGGGATTGGCCAGAATTTCTGGCAAATGTATCATAGACGAGCAAGTCATTTAGCCTTCATACAATATCACAAGGTTGCATCCTAGTGCCATGGACTGTAACATATCAAAGTGATAACCTGTAGAACAAATGGATGTTGTTGTACACACAGCATGGGTCTGCAGACCATTGACACAAAGGTAAGACGCGATAACTTATGTTTATTAAGATTTGCTGGTATTATGGCTAGGTCTTGTGCATTTGCACACAAGGGATCGGCTGTTTTAATTCTTCTCTTGCAATTAATGTTAAGTTAGACTTCCTTAGCCACCAACTTAATTAGCTAGTTACGGTTTGCGTTCATACAGCAAGTATTAGGGGAGATGATTGTTGAGTAGTCAGTATCTTGTTTAATTATTGCTTGAATCTATTGCTGAATTCTGGAATAGTTGTGATGATGATGATGATGATGATGATGAGGAATGGATCAAGTTTTAGTCAAAATGCCTGATGTAGATTGGATGGATGCATGTTGTTGTGAATTGAGAGCAATCAGATCATGGTGTGATAGTCAATAGTGTTCATGTGCTACACATATTTTTGCTTTTTCAATCTTGATAAAATTTGTGGTGCTTAAGTTGTGTTGTGTGTAGATATGGTAAATTGTACTGGGAATTAAATCAAATTATTACATGGCTTGGTTGTATTCCACTGTGGAATGAAGTCTGTTATTTCTTGATAATAACACCGTTGCCATGAAAAACAGAGCGTTGCTATGGACGCGGCAGGATTCTAATCATAGAGACGGAACTATTTTCTTTAGCGGAAGCAATACAATCGTGTTTAAATCAATAAACTCTTTTTAAATCAATATTTTGTGTCAAATTATTGATTTATTTGGTGGGTAGCCATGTAATAAGCGGGATAATGTAGAGCGAGGCCCGATTTTGGGTTAGATTTTTTCCCCGTTTTCAGTGGTTATAACAAAGCAACATGAAAGAGAAATTTGGTAATCATTGTTTAGGTACATTAAACCACGTCATGGCCATGTCATATTGTCAACACGGTACTTATATGATGATATGAAGCAGATTAGTGGGTCATATTATATATCATATGTCTAATGCTTTGTACGGCTTTCTTCTTCATAAAACGAGTCGGACATCATCACATTTTTGTATACATTTTTATTTATTTACATTAATAAGATACAGGACGTCTTTCAAAACATGACCTGCGCGAAAGAGAGAAAAAAAATGCATCATTGTACCCAGCACTTCTGAAAATGCACTTCTGAATGCGTCTCTGTCCCCACCACATTTCAAACCAAACTGACGCCCATGAAAGCCAGTTCAGTTTTTGTAACAAGTGAAAACGTTTGTTGACTTAAGACAAAACACATAATACACCCTTTTTTCCACCTGCTGGCATATTTTGTGTAATACGAAAAAAGTATCACTGAACGAATCAGTGAACGATTCTGAACGAATCATTTTGGTGAACGAACTGAAAAGGAACGAATCTCTTGAAAGAATCATAATTTCCACCACTAATGCTGAGTGTTCGTGTCGTGAGAAGCCTAATGTTTCACTGGCATCGGATGAACGTAAGTGTCTTCGGGTTTTCGTGGGGATTACTTTGAATTCATCATCTGAATGTACACCAACAAACTGGGCCCCAACGATAATGATCAATCATACGTTTGAACTGTTTGACTGACTCAAGTACTTTATAACTGTTTGACTGACTCCCGTGCATTTGAATTGATTGAAAGATATGTAACTAATGCGCATATATTACTGAAAGACAGTTTATGGTGTAAACTGCAAGTTATCTTAAGTGTTTAATTGAACTTGAAAGACCTATTTTGTTTTATTTTATTTTTGTATTTTTTTGGTTTTGGAGGAAACTGAGTGTTTGCTAGGATAAGGTTCAAAATTTAAATTGTATATATCTTGATTGAGTTCTAGTATTCTAAGAAGGAGAGTATAATACGTGTGAAATAACAAGAACCATTCTGAGACTCCAAAAGAGGTTTAGATAGATTTTTTTTTATTTAAAAAGAAAAGAAGCAACTTGCATATGGCATCAGGAAGAATTGTTTACTTGCTTTAAAAACAAAGGAGTTGTTACATTAATGTACAAATAAATTTTTGTTATATTGTTTCACCTTTAACATTTGTCCTTGTTAATTAATTTATTAAGTCACTGAATCATTGGGAATGTACAATTGTTTCTTGTAATTATAAAGAGGAACTACCGGCCTAACTCACCATCCATGCCGGGAATCCAGGATTCTTGTTGAAGTAAATAATTAAATTAACCCCCAGGGTTAAGGAAAGGGTTACATCTAACAACAACATTACACACTATCTAAAGTATATAACATGGGATCACGAAGAAGAGGACCTTTAAATAAATCAAAATCTATCCAAATAGAAACATTAATTCAAGATAAAGAAAAACAAAAAAATAAATTAAGTACCATAAATGTACAAACAACAAAATCAACTAATCAAAAGATATAAACTTTTCCTCATCCCCCGGGCAACCTCAACAAATGGTATATCCAGGCAGAACCATTATTGCCTAAATTCTCTGCTCCTGCTGGGACTCTAATGATCGTCACACCAGGATGCAGCTGCAGCAAACCATGGCAGAAGATCCTCACCACACACACACACACACACCGCTGATAAACTTAAACTTAAAATAGATACAAATGTGAATAACAGATAATTTGTGTGCACTCCAAATCAGCAACAATGTATATAAAGAGGAGTTATAAATGTAAACATATGCAAACCTAACAATAAAGAATTAATTAATATTGTTTGTTTTGGGTGGTTATTATACACTAAAACCAAATGAATGCAAATGACAAACAGGGATATTTAAATAAAGATTAACCTTAAATAAATAAAGAATTTTTTCTTCGTATAGATGTGTGTGGTGCGTAAGTAAGGGATGATACATCTAGATTACCACTCTTGGGCGGCCACCACTCGGGCCATCTCACAGTTCAATATACAACAGTATACGTAGTGACAAACATTACAGGGTCATGCAAGATATGTTGCATGATATGATATGACTATATGACAAGATATGACTATATTTGAGGTTCCTTGGCATCTAAAAGATTGAAAACCCTGTTCCAAATCAAATAACATAAAGATGCTCAAGTTAGTTTGATTTGTGAGCTCTCAAGATCAGTCTGCACACAGCAATCCAGATATAAATCTATCCGTCCATTGCTTATTTTCTGCAATATTTTGAGATGAGAGGGAGATGAGAGAGTCTGTATTATTTACTGTTGGAGAAAGCGTAACTGCTAACTTGGATCACATGTGCTGTAATAACCAATCACATTACAGCCTTGCCGTCATTCAGAGTTGGAATGTTGGATTTGGAATTCACACTATTGGAATGAATGGGAAGTGCCTTAATATGTATCCTGTATCACTGTCACATAAAGTCAGTGACTACTCTTATAAAACATCTTTTTTTTTAGTGGTAAACTCTAAAAAGAGTTTAATCCCAACGTATTGTTTAGTGTAAAACATGTTGTAGATTAGCAGATAGGCTGTTGACTCATTAAATGATAAGCCATTTCCTCTAAAAAGCTGTTTATTCAGCGTAGTTTAGCCACTCCTCTATTGACATCCATTCAAACTAAACAGCCTCTAGTCTAGTGTTAGAATTAGCCATTACACTTTTTTGGCTAAATGCTGCAGGCTTGCCTTCTAGTGGCTTTGGTCAGGAGGTCTACATGAAAGCTACTGTAGCCTACATTAGCTCCGACTTGGTGCTCTCAATCAGGTCCGTGCCGACGCACGCCCCGTCATGATGCAATGTTACGACGCAAAACGCGGAAAGTTCGAGTCCATGCACAAGTCAATCGAGTTCAGTCATTGATTGTGTAGATTTATAACGTTCTTCATTATTCTACTTCTGCGGCTAAAAATGCACAAATATCTAGCTTAATTTTGATAGCACACTGAGGTTAAGATGTCGTTTCATCTTACCGGAGACAAAACAGAAACTGTTCTTTGTGATGTTATGTGTTCCAATGCTTCATATGATGGTGTTACTGTCTTTAAAAAGCTTGTTGTGTATGTTACATCTCATAATCATGCAATTAAGTCTCTAAAAGCAGATCGGATTCTGTTGGAGAGATTGTGAGTGCATAAGTATGGTCTAACACTGCTATTTTGTGGTGATTCACTGAATTTCTTGCAGCATAAATGGTAGCATTGAAAAATAATATGAACAATGTGGCTGATAATGTTTCTTGCACTCCAATCAATTTACAATTTCGCATAATCAGTTTTAACATGTCATGCAGGACTATGAAGACATTTTGTTTTATGATTATGCAGATTTCAAGAACAACTCTGTGGTAAATGTCTTTAAATATAGAAATATTTTAAAATATCAATAAAATAAATACAAATAATGTAATTAACAGAATGCAATACAAAGATGGACAATCTTTTGTGCTTGGAGCATGAATAATCATGCTGAAAGAGTCATAAAGTTACGGGACACAAAGTTAAGGCAAAGACATGCACAGACATTTTGAGAGGCAGGGGCTCAGGCTCAAGTGGAAAAAAGTTGTTTCATGTTGTTTCATTTAATCAGCTCACAGAGACCTTGGTCTTCTGTAGCATTCACTGATTTTATCAAGAACAGGCAACAACAAAGCAAACTAAGCCACAATGTGCATGTTTTTATGCTTCTAGTTTCAAGTATATATTTAGAATTAATGACTGCGCAAAAGAGAGGGACATATTTTCACTAATGATTTGTTTATTTTGTACAAGACAATAAATTATTTTGGGGTCATTGTAATAACACTTCAAAATCAACAAAGCCTGAAAAAGGCAGTTGGTGCTTAATTGTAATTTTACAGGAAAACATAGAAAATAATTAAAACACACTGCAAAATTATGAAGTTATTGTTTAAGGCACTTCATGTATTGTTTAGTTTTGAGATTTTGGCTTATTTTGCTTCCATCTTCTTTTGCTCTAATTAAAGGAAATTTCCAAGATTGTTTTAAGCCTAGACCCTCGTCCGTTTGCTTCTGTAGATTTCTTTTAAATTAACCAACCTATCTGGATATTTAAACATAACATTTCAAGTGAAAATAATTGTTACATAAGTCATTAACTAATAACTGGGGAGTTCTGTGGGGATATGCTTTAGTTTTGTTTATCCTATTCATCTGCAATGTCTTATGTCAAATGTATGCAAATTAGCACATTTTAATTACTAAATGCCTGATTTGCATAACAGTGTGCTGATTCTGATGAGGTAATTTGTATTCAGCTGTTGTTGCTCCATTAAGTTAGCCTGTTTGCTCATGATATATTGTCTCAGCTAAACTTGAACTTCGCTTCTGCGGCTCTCTGCCTCTTTGACTGTGATGTGCCAATCAGTGTGTGCTTAACTGCATCAGAACTTGACAAAGACTTAACTTTTTTACAGTCTTTGGTCTCAACATTTCCTGACCCGACCTGACATTTAGAATTTAAATTTGACAGGGAAAGCTATACGCAAACAGAAACACACACGCCCACATATATTCATTTGTTAAAAAAAAAACTAACAGAACAAAGGGCGGGTGCTCAAGCCCCTTTTGATGTCTATGACCTTCCTTCTCCTCAGCAACCCACCCGCCCACACGTCACACTAGCAGGACATTTTAATGAGATGTGTTTCCAAGAATATTACATTTATTCATTTAGCTGACGATTTTATCCAAAGCGACTTACAATTGCTATATATGTCAGAGGTCGCACACCTCGGGAGCAACTAGGGGTTAAGTGTCTTGCTCAGGGACACATTGGTGTCTCACAGTGGATTCGAACCCGGGTCTCTCACACCCAAGGCATGTGTCTTATCCAATGCGCTAACAATGGTGGTGTATCATTTCTTGACCTTAATATTAAGGTCAAGAAAAGACAGAGTTTAAGATATTTTAGATTTAGTCCGAGGACTCTCAGTCCCTCCATTGAAGCTGTGTGTACAGTCTTCTGTCCATGTCCAGAAAGGTAAGAAAAACATCATCAAAGTAGGCCATGTGACATCAGAGTTCAAAACACAGCAGTTTGTGAAATCCAGTTCGCGAACGTATCATTCGATGTAACCGGATCTTTTTGAACCAGTTCACCAAATCGAACTGAATCGTTTTAAACGGTTCGCATCTCCAATACGCATTAATCCACAAATGACTTAAGATGTTAACTTTTTTTAATGTGGCTGACACTCCCTCTGAGTTCAAACAAACCAATATCATGTACTCAAACAGTACACTGACTGAACTGCTGTGAAGAGAGAACTGAAGATGAACACCGAGCCGAGCCAGATAATGACTCGTTCTCGAGTCAAGAACAGTTTCTGTCAGACGCGTCCGATTTGAGAACCGAGGAGCTGATGATACTGCGCATGTGTGATTCAGCATGAAGCAGACTGACACACAGAGCATCTGAATCTAACTGATTCTTTTGGTGATTGATTCTGAACTGATTCAAGATTTAAGATTTATTTTTATTCGTCACATACACGATTATGTATAGCATATATAACCAGCAGTGAAATGTGAGTCAGGCAGGGCCGGCTCTAGGTTATTTGGTGCCCAAGGCGAGAGAGAAAACTCCACAGTTATTCCATAGTTATTCATTTTTAATTTTAAATGTTCACAAAACAACTCTTTAAAAGCAACAACCTGAAGGATACAGTAGAAAACAATAGAGAAGCATTAAGATCTCACCTCAAGGAAAAGCAGTTATAGTGTTTTCATTTTATTACGTGTTTTCATCTACCCCATCAGCGCTAAAACCAGTTGTCAGATGTTTTCGCGCCACTCCCGGTTGCTCAGCAGCTGAGTTTAACAGCTGCCTGTCAGAGTGACTCAGTCGTTTTTAAGGATTGTAAATCAAGTAAAAGAAATGGACAAATACAAGCAGTGTGTGGACAGTGCACACTAAAAGTGTACAGTGTGTGCGCAGCTTTCATAATACGATACATACATTTAATTAACTTTTTTTTTTTTAAATTCTGCAATTTTGCGCCCCGTCCAGCAGATGGCGCCCCAGGCGGCCGCCTGTGTCGCCTGTCGGCAAAGCCGGCCCTGGAGTCAGGTCCGCTCCATGGACAGTGCAATTATTAAAGAAAACAACACAGATGAAAATAGGGGAAGTCGTGGCCTGATGGTTAGAGAGTCGGACTCGCAATCGAAGGGTTGTGAGTTCGAGTCTCGGGCTGGCAGGAATTGTAGGTGGGGTGAATGAATGTACAGTGCTCTCTCCACACTCAATACCACGACTGAGGTGCCCTTGAGCCCTTGCTCCCCGGGTGCCGCAGCATAAATGGTTGCCCTAAATGTGTTCACAGTGTTTGTGTGTGTGCGCACTTTGGATGGGTTAAAAGCAGAGCACCAATTCCTAGTATGGGTCACCATACTTGGCTGTATGTCACTCTCACTTCACTTCATATACATAAATAAGCTATTTAAGAATGAAAAAAAGTAAACAATAAGAATAAAATATATAAAAAGATGTATATTGTAGAATTAAATATAGAATGCAAAATAATGTGCATGAAAGTAAACTGTAGTCTTAAATATTAAGATATACAGGAATGCACAAGAGGCAAATGTGCAAACAGGTTGACACTGTCAGTGTGTCAATGAGGGGTAGTGAATGATGAACATCTTACTGATAAAGTTAATATTAATTGGAGACATGAAGATGTTAAGAGGCTGGTTTTGAGTTTAGGAGCCTGATGGCCTGGGGGAAGTCATTAGGTCGAGTGCAAAAGAACCGGTGAACCGTTTTCTTCAACCGGTTTATTGAATCAAACTGTCCGGAAGAACTACTGGTGATCCGAACACTGATGCAACCGGTGATGCGAACACTGATGCAAGCCGAGCCAGTCTCTTGTTCATTATCTGGCTCGGCTCGGTGTTCATCTTCAGTTTTCTCTTCACAGCAGTTCAGTCAGTGTACTGTTTGAGTAAATGAATTACTCCGGGATATTGGTTTGTTTGAACTCAGAGGGAGTGTCAGCCACATTAAAAAAGTTTTTTTTTTTTTTTTTATTATTCTTTTTTAATGGAATATACAAAAAGGTATAGCAATATTAATAAATGTATACATTCCTTTTTTCATTTTTTACAACTATTAAGGGTGGATACAAACATGAACAATCCAAAGCCCTCAGTAAACCTTGTAACACCCACCCACCCACACACCCCGAGGAGGAGAAAAAAAAAAAAAAAACATAAGTATATCTCCAAGTTACATACGACAAATAAGAAAAATTAAATAAAAATAACAACAGTAATAAAATAAACATGCAACATACATATAATAATAATATTACAATAATAATAAAAATAAATGTAATAAAACGTAAACACCCACAATCAATCCTGCATCAAGATAGTTATGAATAAAAGTAAATAAAATAAAAAAAGTATGCATTTACATAAATGAACATATATACACATACAAACACCAATATGAAGGGATATGTAACCAAAGGTTCCAAAAAAAAAAAAAAACTTTTACAAAACAGCAAAGATAGAAGGTGTACTCTTGACGAAGTTAAGTAGAGGGTCCCAGTTTTTATAAAATTTGTCAGAGGAACCTCTTAGAGTAAACTTAATTTTTTCAATGTATAGAAAAGACATCAAATCCTCTAGCCAAGAGACGGTAGGAGGAGGTTTAGAGGACTTCCAGTGCAATAAAATTCGTCTGCGAGCTATCAAAGAGGCAAAGGCAAGAATATTAGCATATGTTTTTGTAAACTCGTCCAAGACAGCTGGGACACCAAAGATGGCAATCAGAGGGCAAGGTTCAATGAAAATATTAAGGATCTTAGAGAAAATATCAAAAAATGAGTGCCAAAAATCTTACAGATTTGGACAAGTAAAAAACATGTGGGTATGATCAGCAGGACCCAGAGAACACCTACTGCATGTGACATCCACGCCTGGGAATAGCTTGTTTAGTTTAACGTTTGTAAAATGAGTTCTATGGAAAACCTTAAATTGAATCAGACTCAGCTTGGAACAGGATGATGAAGAGTTAACCCTGCCAGCAGCCACTTCCCACCATTCCTGATCCAAACCAAGTCCAAGTTCTGTCTCCCATTGATGTGTAAAACGAGAAGAAGAAGGCAAAACAAAAGGAAGAATTAAATTGTATAAAATTGATATAGAGCCATGTTTCTGTATTAAGCACTTCTCGTATAAAGAAGGTTCAGACAGGACTGGAAAGGATGGACAATGAGAATAAACAAAGTTGCGTACTTGAAAAAAACGAAATAAGTTAGACTGTGGTATATTAAAAATCTTTGCAAGATCGGAAAAAGTTGTGAAAACTCCGTCGATAAATAAATCAGAAAAATATAAAAGGCCTCTATTTTTCCATAAAACATAAGCAGAATCTAAGGTTGAGGGCACAAATAAATTATTATTACAAATAGGGCCATAAAGAGAAGCAGCAGCAAGTTTAAAATGTTGTCTGAATTGACTCCAAATCTTAAGGGAGGAACAGACAACTGGACTTGTAGTGTATTTTGAGGGGCGAATGGACAAGGGAGCACACACCAAGGCAGAGAGCGAGGACGAGGAGCAAGACTGCGCTTCTAATGCACACCAATCTATATGAGGAGAGTTATACCAACTGTTAATTTTGCTGATATTTGCTGCCCAGTAATAAATAAAAAAATTAGGCAGAGCAAGACCCCCATCTTTTTTATGTCTCTGAAGATATACCTTGCTTAGTCTGGGAGGTCTGCCCTGCCATACATAAGTGGAAATCACCCCATCTAACAGTTTAAAAAAGGACTTTGGTAAAAAGACTGGAAGGGTCTGAAAAAGGAACAAAAACCTAGGTAAAACATTCATTTTGATTGACTGAATTCTACCAAATAGAGTAAGAGGTAGCTTATCCCAACGTTGCAAATCTAATTTGACTTGAGTAAGCAATTTGGAGAAATTATATTGATATAGTAAATCAAATGAGTGTGAAATATTTACCCCCAAGTAACAAAACTTTGAGGAGGATATATGAAAAGGCAGGGCGTCCGCTGAAATCTGTTTAGCCATGTTATTTACTGGAAAACATTCACTTTTGTTTATGTTAAGCTTATAACCAGAAAAAGAACCAAAATTGTTAAAAATATTCAAAAGATCTGAGACCGAGCCAACAGGGTTCGTAACAAAAAGCAAAAGGTCATCATCATAGAGCGAGACACGATGTTCTATCCCTCCTCTAAAAATACCTGAAAAAATAGGGGAATTTTTTAGGGCTATGGATAGAGGTTCTATTGCTAAAGCGAACAATAGAGGGGAAAGAGGACAGCCTTGACGAGTACCTCTTGTGAGTGGGAAATATTGGGAACACACAAAATTCGTTCTCACACTAGCAACAGGAGCAGTGTACAAAAGGCGTATCCAGGATGTGAAAAAGGGGCCAAAGCCAAATCTGTCTAAAATATTGAATAAATAATTCCATTCAACCCGGTCAAAGGCCTTTTCTGCATCTAATGAGATTATTATCTCACTAGATAAAGAGGTGGATGGAGAAAAAATTATATTTAAGAGCCGTCGAATATTTGATGATAATTGTCGCCCCCTAATGAAACCGGTCTGATCTTCAGAGATTATACTAGGAAGACAGGGATCCAGACAGCAAGTCAGCACCTTAGCCAATAACCTGACATCAGAATTTAACAAACTTATGGGCCTCCAATTGCCACATTCATCTGGATTCTTATCCCGCTTGAGTATGAGTGAAATAGATGCCTGTGTGAGAGTTAAGGGAAGAGAACCATTTGCTAAAGAATCATTATACATATCTAACAACAAAGGTGCCAAATTTTTGGCAAACATTTTGTAGAAATCGATCGGAAAGCCGTCTGGACCTGCTGCCTTACCACTTTGCATAAGCTGAAGACCCTTCAGAATTGCATCTAACTCTAAGGGCTTGTCAAGATCATTTGCTACCGCTGGATCGATACGAGGAATATTTAAACTGTCTAAGAAACTATCCATAATGGAATCATCTTTAGGTGGCTCTGATTTATAAAGGTTGGAATAGTAAGAGGAAAAAACATTGTTGATTTCCGATGGGCTTTTAGTTAGGGAACCAGAAGAGTCATATACCTGAGTAATAAGACGAGAGGCAGTTAATCCCTTAAACTGGGAAGCCAGTAACCGACCAGCTTTATCTCCATGCTCATAGTAAGTAGCTTTAGTTCTACGCAGCATAAATTCTGCATTTTTCGTACTGAGCAAATCAAATTCTGTTTTTAATTCCAATTTTTTAGCACGCAACTCAGGGGTGGGATTATTAAGAAGCTGCCTATCGAC
Organism: Carassius carassius; assembly: GCF_963082965.1. Classification (NCBI taxonomy): domain Eukaryota; kingdom Metazoa; phylum Chordata; class Actinopteri; order Cypriniformes; family Cyprinidae; genus Carassius; species Carassius carassius. Next base: position 26,806,619 of record NC_081791.1, read on the forward strand.
TTCAATAATATTGTTAACCAAGTCTTGTAACTTTTGTTTCCTTTGTTTGTACTTATAACCAGCATATGAGATAATATAACCTCGAATTACCACTTTGAATGTTTCCCACAATAATGAGGGAGAAACAGATTCAGTTTTATTAGTCTCAATAAACGTATCAATATTGGTACGTATATACTTACAGAATTCTTTATCAGATAATAATCCTGAATCAAACCTCCATTGAATTGCCCTACCTCTAATATCAGAAAAATTCAGGTTTAGAGAATGTGGTGCATGATCAGAAATGACTATAGCCGAATATTCAGAGGAACGGACTAATGGCAAAAGAGCTTTGTCTAGGAAAAAATAGTCGATGCGTGAGTAAGACTGGTGAACATTAGAAAAAAAGAAAATTCCTTTTTTGATGGGTTCAGAAGACGCCATGGGTCAGCACATCCAGTCTGAGTCATGAATGCTGACACTGCTTTGGCCATAGCTGATTGTTCTAAGGTTTTAGGATTGGAGCGATCATACCTTGGGTCCATCACACAATTGAAATCGCCTCCCAAAATAAGGTAATGCGAATTTAAGTTTGGAATAGAAGAAAAAAGGGAAGAGAAAAAAGAGGGATTATCCCAGTTTGGGGCATAAATATTTACAAAAACAACTGACATATGAAAGAGAGTGCCAACTACTATGACATAGCGACCTTCACAATCTGCAATTATCTGCGATGGAGAGAAATTAACCCGTTTATGCATAACAATAGCTGTACCCCTGGCTCTGCTGTTAAAATTAGAATGAAACACTTGGCCTATCCATGGTTTTCTTAATCTAACATGGTCTTCGACTCGCAGGTGTGTTTCCTGGCCCTCCCAAACCTCGAACATTCCAACTAACTATGTTAACAGAAATACCCCTACTACTCAGCCCCATATTTAGTCCAGCCATTTCACTGAAGCATGGAAACTAAAGTCAGTAAAAAGAACTGAAGAGGAAGAAGAATGTAAAAAAAAAAAAAAAATTACGTTATGCTTTTCCTCCATATAAATGTACACAACCCCAAAACAGATAGAACAACAAAAACAAAAGAACATACATCCTAAACTCGCCATAGAAACCCACACGAGTTGCAGGAACAAACTGTAGCACAACCGGAAAACCATGCAATGATGACCACTCCGAAACTGTATAATACTACTAATAGTGATGATTAAAAAAAAAATAATAATAATAATAATAACAAAAATAATAATGAAAAAAAAAAATTATATATATATATATATATATATATATATATATATATATATATATATTACAGACTAACAAAAATTACTTGTCAGGGAGACAAAAAACATCAGTCCTTGCAAACAGGGGAGAGCATGACCTTATGTGATCGATGTAACTCACGCAACTGAAAAAGATATACCGTTTATGAAATAGTCTATTCACTGGCGATCAGTAGAAGGGCAGCACAAATGAACATTTTCAATCTTGAAAGTGTTCCTGAAAATAACGCTCAGCCGCCTCCGGAGTGTCAAAGACATGCTCGCCGTTATGAGTGATGCGCAGGCGGGCTGGGTAGATCATGCCGAAGCGTATTCTCTTTTTGTACAAACTTGACTTAACTTTGTTGAAGGCTGCGCGCTTCCTGGCGATACCCACGCTGAAGTCTTCGTAGAACTTTATGGTGTGACCTTGATAAGAGGTCTCCTTGTGTTCCTTAGCCCAACGCAGCGCCGCATCTTTGTCCAAAAACCTGTGAAATTTAACTATAAACGGCCGCGGTTTATCACCTTGACGGGGTTTGGGCGCCAGACTCCAATGAGCGCGGTCAATTTCAGGAGGGCCTGACAGGACGCCTTTCATAGTTTCAAAGAAAAAGTTAGTCATGAATTCCCTTGGATTTCTGCCCTCAATCCCCTCTGGGAAGCCCACCACCCGTAGATTCTGTTGCTTCGATCGGGACACCAAATCCTCCACAGTAGAACCAAGCGCTGCATTTAAATCAGCCGCCGCCGTTAGATTGGCCTTGAGGGAAGTGACTTCGCTTTCCAGCTCAGTGATCCTTCCGCTGTGATCAGTAAGAGCCGTCTCCATCTCAGAAATAGTGGCGGTGTGAGATGCCAAAGTGCTGTGAATGCCTTCCAACGATGTTTGTAATGGAGACAAGGAAGAGTTCAGCAAAGCTGTGAATTCTTCTGTCAAACTTCGTCTTGATTTCTCAAGCTCTGACACGAGCACCGCTGTTGTAAGTGGCACAGGCGCCGCCGCCATTTCGGATGCATCGTCTTTGCCAGAGGATTCTTGGTTTTTAGTGCTGCCAGTGCCAGGTTTAGAATTTTTGCCCATTTCTGTATTAGCTCCGCTCCCTAAACACCAAAGACACTTTATCATGCGCAAATGATAAGAAAAGACAACTGTAGTAATTACTTCTTAAGAAAAGAAATCGGAGCACAGACACCGTGCGACCTCTCACTACATCGTGTAACCGGAAGTCCCACATTAAAAAAGTTAACAGCTTAAGTCATTTGTGGATTAATGTGTATTGGAGACGCGAACTGTTTCAAACGATTCAGTTCGATTTGGTGAACTGGTTCAAGAAGATTCGGTTATATAGAATGATTCGTTCGCTAACCGGGTATCATTGAACTGTAGTGTTTTGAACTCGCTCACAACAGACCCAGAAGAGAAGACAATGCTGAATAAAGTAGTAGTGTTTGCTATTTTTGTACCAAAATGTATTTTTGATGCTTCAAAATATTCTAACTGACCATCTGATGTCACATGGACTACTTTGATGATGTTTTTCTTACCTTTCTGGACATGGACAGTAGACCGTACACACAGCTTCAATGGAGGGACTGAGAGCTCTCGGACTAAATCTAAAATATCTTAAACTGTGTCCCGAAGATAAACTGAGGTCTTACGGGTTTGAAACAACATGAGGGTGAGTTATTAATAACATAATTTTGATTATTGGGTGAACTAACCCTTTAAGCCTGACACACTGCAAAATTGAACATATATTAAAGGGTTTAATATTTAACATATTAAAGAGGATTACATTTCCATTCATATTTCCATTTGTGTGGATTGTTTCACTTTCCTGCTAGTGCTGCAGTATTACACACCACTATAGACGGTTTCAACGGCAACAACATAAACAAACGTTACTGCGCATGCGCGCTTTTGTGGCCCTAACTTAACTTCCGATAGACTTCCAAATAGAATCAATAACCACAGCCAAGTCCCTCTAGAGTAGATATTTTTTGATATACTCACGCTACTTTATCAGGCACATGCAAGTCTTCCTTCAGAAATACAGAGATATAAAAACACCTGTGCCTCGTTTTGATATTTAAACATATAAATGTAAGGAATTATTATTAAATGTGCAGTGCGTGCTCATGTTTATTCAATGAAGCTTTTTTGAAAATCGATCAGTTTTGAAATCGTGGCGAGTCTCCAAAAATAAATGAATGTATGGGAAACACATCCCACAGCACAACCACCTGAGCCCAACTTCAGTCTACTCATCACCTTAACTTTAACTGCAGCCAGACCGATATACACAACACAGACCGGAAGTTAAAATAGGTCCAGGCATGTGCGCTCGATGAAACCGTCTGTAGAGGAGTAGATATGCCATTTAAATAAAATTTATCAATTCATATTTTATTAAATAACATTAATTTAGTAAAATATATTTTTTCATGTAACTTTTTATTTTATTTTATTTTTTATTTTTTTTGCATGGTGCTCAAAGCAATAATAATTCACCCAAAAATTCTGTTATAATTAACTAGTTTCAGACTTTTTCCATATTATGGAAGTCAATGGGAATCAGTAATATTTGATTGACCATATTCTTCAAAACATCTTCTATGTTGAAAGTTTTTAAACAACTCGAGAACAAATAAATGATGACAGATTTTTATTTATTTTTTCCAATATTCAAGTTTTAATAACAAACAATGCATGCTAGAAATGCACTCATTGCTTGATTAGGCCTTATTGTATATTTTATTTTAACATGCAAAGTCTTTTCAGTAAAGATACATTTTTACTGCTGGTATTTCCTATAACATCTCTGCTTTTTTGTTTTAGATACAAAACTGTAAGCAGCTCATCTAAACAATCAATGTCACTGGTTACCATACAGAACTTCTGAATGAAACACAGATGACAATAAGCACCCAAAACTAATTAGAAAAAAGTAATGCATACAGCCGACCTACAGTCTAGGCAGTTGTTTAATTAACATAATAATTTTTACCCATTTGTTAATATCCTAGGTTATATATAAATATCAAAAGTAATAGTGCATGTACTTTACAAACCATGCAAATAGCATTTAAAAAAAAATTATATGGCATATTATGTCCCACATGGAGTATTATTTTGAACTGATTAAATAAAGGCAAGCAGGTCATTGTTAAGTTTAAACCATGCAGACAAACAGCATTTCTTACAACATATGCTTTCACACGAGAGCTTCTGGTGCAGACATAAGTCTATTTCTTGTCAGAGTTTGGATTATTTGGTATGAATGTATTCTTCCAAACTCACCACTATAACAAATATATTTACTATAATAGTAAAATTACATTTCTCATCGATGCATGTCTCTGAGAAATGTATCTTTATAGAGCAGCTCACATTCTTCTTTTCTCTTGCAATATATTTGTGGCAGAAAAAAATTATGTGGCATTCTTTGAATGTGTGTGTTTTTTAGTAATTGCAACACAACTTATCTATTCTGTGAACTGCTTTTTCCAGTCAGTGAAGTGTGGAACATGTTTATTTAAGCTGTATTTGTATCAAAGTCTTTGATAATTGTTCCTTAAATATATTTATTCAGACTCTCAATAGCTTCCTCTTGAGAGTATTTTCTCCATTCATCTGGAATCTTGTCTTGCCCCTGAAAAGTTTTTCCATAGTACTTTTCCAGGTCTGTTTGGAATCTGCACACAAACCACTTCCAGTACGGCAGCTCAGAGAGATCTGGGGTGATGCTCCATGAAGCATATTTAGGACCTCCTTTTCTGTATTCCTTCCACAGGACTTTATCATTTGAGCTATCTGGATAAAAATACTGATCGTTGGCTACTTCTGATGTGCATATGCTGATTGATAGATTTGTTGTTCCTCTGTAGCTCCACCCATTCAGTCCAAAAACATGATGGAAAGGCACACTGTGGTCTCCAGGATGGTTTTCTATTGTGTTGGTGCAGATGGCTGCACAGAAAGGACACTGAACCCAACAGCAATCACAGAGGTAATCAATAAGAATCTCATCTGGTCTGTCTTTGTGCTCCAGCTTTACTGGAAACGTTTCTGTGCTGAATTTACAGATTATGTCAAATATTATAAAAGTAAGTTCTCTCTTCATCACATCTTCAAGGAATCTGACTTCAACATCATCATGATTCACTCCAGTGAGATCACTTTTAGAGAATACCAGCACATCAGAGAGCTGTTGAGTGAAATGAAGCAACCACAAATCAAAATTAGCATGTTTGCTGGATTCATGTGCTGCTTCTGTGATCATCTGCTCCAGGAGTTTAATGCTGTTTTCCATCTTGGGTCGAACACTATCTTCAAATCGTTCAGTGATGTACTGACTGACTTCAGCTCTGATGAAATTCTTGAAGTGTTCTTTGGGATTTTTAATGTAGGTCATGTATGTGTTGAAGTCCTGTTTTTCTGCCAGTGTCCTCAGGATGTGTTTCTCCAGATTTGATCGGTTCCCATTCAGTGATTCACAGTTTGTCCTCATTTCATCTGCTAAATCTCTGGCAGTTTTTTTGTAGACATTCTGCTGAATGGGATCTTTGAGTTTTTTACAAACAAATTCACCAAAAATAGCAGATGATGATGCTCTTTGGCAGTATTTCTGGAAAATGCTGTAGTACTCTTCACTTTTCCTCTCAAAATAGAGAACAGGATCATTGATTTCCCTGAAGATTTTGTATTGATCTGTGAATGTCTTTTTTGATTTATGGCTTATGTAAAGTATCAGATCCACGAAGAATTCACGCTTGAACACATATTTCACTTCTGGCCCATCTTCATGCTCTTTCATTCTCATCTTCATGTAATTTATGAGTTGTTGAATGCAGCTGATGTTGTAGCCCAACTTTGCGATGTTAAATGTATGAATCATTTCATCTGTTTGGTTTGCGATGTCTGTGATCAAGGCTCTTATCTGAACTTCATCCTCTTTAGATAAAGCAAAACCAGCCTTCTCTTTAACTACTTTGCACACATTTTTGAAAGGTCCTTTAATTCCACTGGATTTCTTTAACTGAACATATTCTGAATAGCTTGGCAAACTGAACATATCTTTGAACTGACTGCTGTCTTTCATACGGTCTGAAGGGAGACTTTCATAAGTCTGAATTAGGAGCTTCTTCACATCTGTTAATATATCAATATCTTTGATTTTAGGAGTGTCTCTGATGATCGCTTCTGTCTGTCGTCTCCAAAAGGAATCAAACTGTGATTTCATGTGATTTTCATCAGTTGCTTGGTCTTTAAATTTCAAGGCAAGGTCTTTGCTCTTTTCAAAGAGAGTGTTTTCGTGTTGATTTCTCTGAGCATCAATCTTTTTCTTAAGTTCACGCTGCTGAAGAACCTCATTTAATTTCCTCATAGTTTCCCTCACAATGTTTTCTTGAAGCTCTTTGATTTTTATCTCAAATGAAGCTTTCCACTGATTCAGTATACCTGCATCCCTGTCTTTCTCAAAGAAATCAGACATTGTCTTTTTCACTTCTTCACTTTTTACACTTAGTTCTTTTTGAAGATCAGTTTCCTCGACAGAATTAATTGCTTCATTTCCTGTTTTATTCTGAAGCTTGTTTTCAGTTTCCAGCATGGCACTCCGAAGACTCCAGGTCCACTTGCTGTATTCTGTCTCTAGTTTCTTGTATGTCATGATTTCCAGGGAATTTTTGAAGCTGAACACAAACTGTTCATTAAGCAAAGCCTCCCAGAGATCTTGAATGCGGTCTCTCAGGTGTGTCATCATTATGCCGTCTGATTTTGAAGCATGTGTTACAATAGTTTGTTTCAGTTCTAGAATGTTCTCGCAGTAGTTTGGGTTTGGTGGAGCCATGGGTGGACTGCCCTCCCAGAGCTGCGGGAAATACTTCACATCTTCCTGGATATCAAATGCAATCACATCACTGAATTGTTCTGCATCACAGACTTCTTCTCTAGCAGCGAGTTCTGTCATGTTGTCCAGTTTCTCCTGCAGTCGTCTCCTTCCCTCTGTGTTTTTCTCATCAGCTGTAATATCTGAGACATTCTGATGCACAAACATGCAGCTTGGATTCAGTCTGACTTTATTCATCCTCATGAAGGCCTGGACAACAATCTGAAGAATGTCCTGCATCTCAGATGAGTTTTCTCCAAATATATTGATCAGAGTCATATTTCCAAGACCAACAACAAATGTTGCCATCTCATTGTCACGATGTGTTGTTGACCTTCCAGACAGTTCTGGTGCACGAAGTCCCTCTGTATCAACAACCAGAATATAATCAAACTTTAGCTCTGTTTTCATTTCTTCTGACACTTTGATCAGCTGCATGAAAGCTCCTCTGGTGCATCTGCCAGCACTGACCGCAAACTGGAGTCCAAACATGGCATTCAGCATAGTGGATTTCCCAGAGCTCTGAATCCCTAAAACTGACAGCACAAAGAGTTTCTGGTCTCCCAGTTTCTTAACAAGTTGATCTAGAACAGCAGTGACCCAGAAGAGAGGAACATGAGCAGCATCTCCATCCATCAGCTCCATGGGGAAACCTGAGATCATCATCTCTGCTGCAAGACTCGGGAGAGAACAGAAGTCAAACTGCAGATGATCTTTCTTGTTCTTCTTCACAGATGACCACGATTCATAGATCTGACCAAACTCTCTCAGGATGTGCTCCAAGCCAAAACTTGTCCTGTTAATTTGCTCTGATATGTTTTCTAGATTTGTTTGTTCAGTCTGCAGTTGATCTGATTTGTGAACCTTTTTCAATGTTGAGACTTCTTGCCATTTCACAGCATGCACCTTATGAAGTTCACAGAGGTTCTCTGAAGTGAAGTCATTCAACAGGTTCATCATCCATCTGAGGAAAAACTTTTTTTCATCGTCTTTCTGTGATTTCATTGTTTCAATAAATTTCCTCATAAACTCACTCAATCCTTGGTCCATCTGTTTTTCTCTTATTTCTCTCATGTTCTTTAGTTTGGTACTTTTATCTTCTTCTAGATTTTCTCCTCTAAGGCGATGCAGTTTTTTGTTCATGTCACACCAGTCATGCCACAGTTTCCCCTGACAGGGCAGGATTGTTTCTTTCACGGTTGATGGATCTTTTCCTCTCAGTAAACACATGATCTGATCTGCTGCTTGTTTTCCTCTCTGACACTCTGGATCATCCTCATCTACTCTGATTCCTGTGTGTTTGGCCACATCTTCAAGCTTGAAAGTCTTTTTCTGTTTGGTCAAACTCTCTCTGACAGTCTCTCTTATTTGCTCAGATAAATCAGCTTGGTTTTTTGTTAAAAGACCAAATATGAATTTCCCATCGCCTAGTTCAGTTTTATCACAGTTATTGTCAGTCAGCAGACAAATGAGAGGCTGAGGAGATCTGAAGAGTGATCTCACCAAACCCTTGTACTGGTTTTTCTGTCCTAAATCAGGTAAGAAGAGGACATTTACTGAAGCCGTACTGGTCAGAATCTCATATTGTTCCTCATTCTCTCCTGCATCTCCATGAAGATTACAGAAAGCAACACAGTCATCAAATGCATCTGTCTTTTTCCCAGAAGGACAGTACCAGGCGATCTCCACCACTCCATCCATCAGTAATCTGGTTCTGCTGCTGCCTGAGCAGTTCCTGTGGAAGAACGTGTTGTGTTTCTCATTGATGAGGCTGTTCATCAGCTGAGACTTAGATGAAGACACAGAGCCAAACCTGAAGAAAGACACCATTGGAGTCTCAGCCTTGTAGACCGGCTGGGTTTGACTGATGATCTCATTGTTGCTGTTCTTCATCTTCCAGCTCTTGTTGATTTGTCTGAATGTCCAGAGAGGAAACTCAATCTGTTGTGTGAATGGATCAGGAACAAGCAGAGGCAGTGCATACTGACACTGTGAGAGTTTAGTCACCATCATCTGCTTCAGGAAACCATCAGCACAATGAAACGCGGCCATCTGAACATCCATTGGGTGAATATCATGATTGTAGTCTTGCTTTCTGTCTTTTTCTCTGTGTTTTATGACAGTGTATCTTGCCCTGTATTTCATGTTCATCAGCTTTTGTAGAAATGAGTTTACCAGTTCAGCCTCTTGCTGTGGCTCCTGGGACTGAAGTGTAGACTTGATTTCAAGAATGTTTTCTGTTCTCATTTTATTCTGAAGCCTTTTTGTCAGATCCAGTCTGTGGTAAAGTTTGTTGAGCTGTTCATTGTTTTTTGGTCCAAGCTTTTGGTTTTGGCTAGTCTCATATCTCTGTAAATAGATACATAAACACATTCAAATACAAATACTAAGCTCTTAATGGCAGTTTCAGATATTGTACATTTTAAAAGCATTTCCAATGTTGGGCCAAACCATACTCATTGCTTAACCCAGGGGTTTGCATCCTTCAACGTCCAAAGAGCCATTTTGGCCCTTTCCCACCCAATAAAATTCACATGGAGCCACAAAATATTTGATCCCCATATAAGGATAACACGGCATATAGCTAAAGTGTTATATTCAGTTATGTTAGAGGGCAGGGGAGTAGCAATCATTTCAGAAGTGAGGGGGACAGAAATGAATAAATATAGTAATAATAATAATAATAATAATAGGCCTCATTGACAAAAACAAAACGTATTTCTTACTTTTTATTGGTTAAGAAATAAAATACACTGCTGGACAGTAACAAATCATTTGTCTTCTATAATATGTTTGATATATATTTTACTAGTGACAATTTTATGGATATGACCGTATAATAGTATGACAGTATAATAGTTTCTATAATACAAACACTTTTTTTCCATTTTTATCAAAGAAAAATTTTTTTATAGCTTCTGTACTGAAATTAATGCTATTACAATTACCACTGTATCATTCATATAAAAGACTTTAAAAATAGGTTTGGGTCAATAGACGATGCCATCAGGATGTTGAGCTGACATCGTGACCCCCCGCAATCAGCCGGATCCCAATACCGTGCTCGGAAGGAAAATAATGTGTATAAGAAACCCCTAAAGGGAATAAATATGAGATCGGAAGAAAATACATATTTTAATTAGGGGTGCACCGATCACGATCGGCCGATCATTAATGCACATCTCGTCAGTAAAGCCGGTTCTCTAATCAGCGGTTAATTCCATCAGGTGCGTGATTTCACATAGAGCAGCTGTTACTACACAGAGCCATTGTTTACTGAGAAGATGCGCAAATCCACGTTCATTTTCAGCGTTTATTGGCGCATCTTCTCAGTTAACAACGGCTCTGTGTAGTAACAGCTGCTCTATGTGAAATCACGCACCTGATGGAATTAACCGCTGATTAGAGAACCGGCTTTACTGACGAGATGCGCATTAATGATCAGCCGATCGTGATCGGTGCACACCTAATTTTAATTATTTCTCTTTCAGTTTTATCATTGGGTAATTATGCTGTATATAATTTGTGGGCATCAGGGAGCCACTAAACTTTCACTAAAGCTTTTGAATGCACAATCGATTTTAGCATGACATTCGCGTTTCACAATCGCACATACTCTTTATATTTGTTGAGGCAGTAGGCTACAACATATTTTACAAGATTAGATGTTTGTTATTTTTGTTTTCTTCACTCAAATAGCATGCATGTGTGACAAAAAAACAGCATATGCTGGTTAAGTATGTTTTGACGCATAGCAGCTGGTTTGAGCTGGTTATAAAATGGTTATGAGCTGGTCCTGAGCTGAGCACACAACCAGCTTAAACCAGCTGCCATGCTTCAAAACATACTTAACCAGCATATGCTGTCTTTTTCAACAGGGTTATCCAGCTACAGATAGAAACTAGTAGCCAGACATCAAACAAGTGGCCAATCCTGAGTGTAAACTTCACTGCATGCATTCTGCCAGCTCGGTGCAGAACTGAGCTTAAGTGAAAAACACAACTGGAACTATTCTTTACCATTCTTAGAACCATTTGGCCCAACAGTAGAAAAGTGGTTTAGGTGAACCCAGGTAATGTTCATAATGTAAATGGACTGAATACAGTTTGTTTATGGAACCTTTTAGGGGTAGTCTGAGATAATTTGAGGAGTTCAAATATACAATAAATTATATATCAGCCCTGATACTGTAGGGAGTACTCAGATGTACTAATTATCAGGGCTCCAAATATCCTTGACATGATTTTCATTGATCACTTACCTTTAGAGAACTGACGGTTTGGGAGCAGCACCTTTTCATGCTCTCCAAGTCTTTTTGTCTCTCTTCCTCACTGTCCACTGGTTGTAGTCTCTCTAGTTCATCTTGCTTCTGCTGTTCTATTAATTTAATCTTTTCTTCATATACTTTACATTGCTCTTCTTTCAGAGATTTTTCATGCTGGATTTCTTTTGTGAGAATCTTGTGTTGTTTTATCCATTCTTGTTTTTCTTCCTCCCTCTTCCTTCTCTCATTATCTTGCATTTGTTTTAGCATTTCCTCAAGATATTTCTGCATTTGCTCCTCTTTTTCTTTTATCTTATTTCTGTATTGTTTTTCATGTTCAGTAAATGCTTCCTCTCTCCTCCTCCTCTCTGTGTTGTGATTCTGTCTTTCTTCCTCCATCATTATGCTCATCTTTTCCATTTCTGATTCATGTTTGACGTGAAGACATCCTTTCTCTCTTTCCAATGTTTCAGTCTGTTTTTTTAATTCATCTCTCTCTTTTTTAACACTCTGATAATATTCATCCCACATTTTTTGTTCTTTCTCCATCCTTTTCTCAAAGTCTTCTTCTCTTCTCAGTCTTTGTTCTTGTATTTTTGTCTCCCAGATCTCTTGTTCTGTTTTGTATTTTTCTTCGATCTCTTGAAGATCTTTTTCTCTTCTCAGTCTTTGCTTTTGTATCTTTGTCTCCCAGTCCTCTTCTTCTGTTTTCATTATTGTTTTGTATTTTTCTTCGATCTCTTCAAGTTCTTCTTCTCTTCTCAGTCTTTGTTCTTGTATTTTTGTCTCCCAGTTCACTTGTTCTGTTTTGTATTTTCCTTCAATCTCTCGAAGGTCTTCTTCTCTTCTCAGTCTTTGCTGTTGTATCCTTGTCTCCCAGTTCTCTTCTTCTGTTTTCATTATTATTTTGTATTTTTCTTCGATCTCTCTGAGTTCTTCTTCTCTTCTCAGTCTTTTTTCTTGTATCTTTGTCTCCCAGTTCTCTTGTTCTGTTTTGTATTTTTCTTCGATCTCTTGAAGTTCTTCTTCTCTTCTCAGTCTTTGTTCTTGTATCTTTGTCTCCCAGTTCACTTGTTCTTTTTTCATTATTGTTTTGTATTTTTCTTCAATCTCCCGAAGTTCTTTTTTTTCTCTTCTCATTCTTTGCTCTTGTATCTTTGTCTCCCAGTTCACTTGTTCTGTTTTGTATTTTTCTTCAAACTCTCGAAGTTCTTCTTCTCTTCTCAGTCTTTGCTCCTTTATCTTTGTCTCCCAATTCTCTTGTTCTGTTTTGTATTGTACTTCAATCTCTCTAAGATCTTTTTCTCTTCTCAGTCTTTGCTCTGTTATCTTTGTCTCCCAGTTCACTTGTTCTGTTTTGTATTGTTCTTTAATCTCTCGAGGTTCTTCTTTTCTTCTTAATCTTTGCTGACATATTTTCACGTCCCATTTCACTGATTCTCTTTTCACTTCATCTGAGACCTCTCTTGAATCTAAAGAATAGAATACTGCATCATACAGTAGCAGCATAACACTAAATTGTTGCTCAATTCATAAATATGATGACAAGTGTTTTAATATAACATGATACACAAAAAATGCTGGGTTATTTTTTTTCTACCCAACTGCTGGGATGTTTGTTTTTTCTCTGTGTTTGGTAGATTTTGTGTTACCCAGCTGTTGGATTAATGGCTGGGTAATAGCTCAAACTATACAGACAACTATACTCTGATATATCTCCTTAGCTTGAGACTCTGGATCTCTCACATTTGTCTCCTCAAATGTTTAGATAAGAGATCTCAAGAACATCACATACTGTGCTTAGTTTTCTCATTTTAGCTAAATAATTGTCTCATATTTGTCTCCTGTAATGCTTTAGAAGAGAGCTCAACAACTTTACAAAGTTTGCATCAGGTAAAGTACTTGAAAAGCACTAAATAAATGGGGGGAAATAAAAATTTCAGAGTTAAAGGCTATATTGAGAGAGAAATTACGCAAATTTAAAGATGTTACTTTTTATAGGTAAATGTTTATATACTTAGGCACATAACACTCTCGGTTACTTACATAACCTCGGTTTTCTATAGATGAGGGAACGAGTGTTGCGTAAGCTAGCTCACGCTACGAGAAAATCGCTTTTTCTCAAGAATACTGAAGTCAAATATTATCCTTAATTTTGCATTAAATTAAAATGCTTTGCTTGCCAAGCAGACCTAGGTGAGAGATCTTGCGCGCCTATTGATTGCTCTGCAGCAACTGCTGTAACCTATAGAAGGACTGCGCATGACTTAGGCACCAATGAGGGTGTGGGCGCCAGTGCACGTCACATCCCGCCAAAATGGGCGTGGCTTATCTCTATATATAAGCTGAGTCCAGATAGGTTATTCTTCGGTTATTCATTGACGAAGTGAAAACAGAAAGTAGCACAAGCACGGCAGGGTTAAGCAACACTCGTTCCCTCATCTAGAGAGAACCAAGGTTACGTTAGTAAACGAGAGCATTCTCTTACGAGAGTCCTCTTCTGTTACGTAAGCTAGCTTACGCTACGGGAACCCAATGTAAAACACTGTGCGTGCTTAGTAATATCCACACATATATTCCCCAGGGCATGTGCCCGAGGTATACATAATAGTGGGTAAATCCAGACCAACAAATGTGGGTCCGAGAATATAATATGATCAGCTAAAGGACATTATCACAGTGCTTATCACAGTATGACACTCAGATTTGTTAGTCATAGCCCCGTGCTAGCAGCACGCTCATAAAACACTGTTTGCACGACACAGAGTCAGGCAAATCAGTGGATATACACCTAGAATGACAACAGCTTAGCCTGCAGGGCAGGAACTTCCAGGTTATAGAACCTAATGAATGTAGATGGGGAGGCCCAGCCTGCTGCCATACAAATGTCCTAGAGTGAAACACCAATATACCATGCCCATGAGGAGGCCATGCCTCTTGTGGAATGAGCTCTGATGCCCTGCTTGCAGCAAAGGCCCTTATACTCATAAGCCAGAGTGATAGCGTCAATTATCCATCTGGAAAGGCTCTGTTTCGACGTGGCTAGCCCCTTACCACCAAAAGAAACAAAGAGCTGCTCTGACTGTCTGAAGACTGAAGTCTGAAGACTGTCTGTCTGACTGGGCAGAGGAGGTTCAATCATCCTCGCTATCAGATCTTGGAAGAGCTGACAGTGAAATGACTTGTGCTCTGAACGGAGTGGATGGCACTTTGGGGACATAACCGTGTCTTGGTTTGAGAATGACTTTAGAGTCGTTAGGTCCAAACTCGATACACGCAGCACTCACAGAGAGCGCATCCAGGCCACCCACCCACTTAAACCTGGTTCCTCCAGAATGGCGCCATGAGGAGCACAGAGCATTTGCTCTCCCTGATTCGCTTGATCACCTGTGGGAACAGTGCGACCGGGGGAAATGCATAAACGGGGTGGTTGGGCCATACGTGGGCCAGCGTGTCCCTCTCTTTTGTAAAAAATACTGGGCGCATCAACAAAGGGAACTTTGTATTCTGCTATCGGTTTCCAACTTCCTTTAGCTATCAGTAGAATTTCATCTAATTTAATTGTCAATAGCACTATCAAAATTTGGGTCCAATTCAGGAAACACTTTGGTTTACATAGAGCTTCCATTCATACACCTATTTTAAATAATCATCTTTTCTCCCTATCGTGCTCTGATCTGGCTTTTCGCATTTGGGCAGTCAATGGACTGGTCAAGCTCAACGACCTGTATGAAGATGGGGTGTTTGCATCTTTTTAATTTTTATCCACTAAGTACAGTCTGCCCAATAGTCATTTGTTTCGTTTCTTTCAGGTTGGAGACTTTAAGAAATTGTTTCCCCACTTTCCCAACCGTCCTCCTCCATTTTCTCACATTAAGTGCAGGCCAGAAGCATCTAATTTCAGTTATTTACAATTTGATAAATGCACTTAATGTAGACCCCACTGTTTCTCTTAGAGAATCTTGGGATCATGACCTAGGTATTTCTATTACCGATGAGCAATGGGATGACATTTTGAATCTGGTTCCTCTTTAGGAACTCGAGCTGCATCGAGAACGTTTGGGGAACACGTCCAGCGTGACGTCTCTGAATAATGTGTATAATCAGTCCAAAGGAAGGGCGAGACGTCATAGGCGGGTGACATCAGAGACCAGGAAGCATAAAAGCATGAGCGGCGAAGCCGGAAATCAGCCTTGTGTCTTCAGCAAGCACTCTGTGTGTGTGTGTCAGTCGCTATCTGTTTGTGAGTCTTATTTAGTGTCGTTTGTCCACTGATAAACTCCATTGTCAAAGCTTCAATCAAGAGAAGTTTTGGGTGAGAGCAGGCAGCGTTCAGGCTGTGTGTTGTCCCTGCCAAAAAAAAAAAGGTAGGGACACACGCAGCTCGTGTGTTGTCTTCTTGAGAGTGAAGCGCGCAGTGTCAGCTCTTGAGGGAGTTGACGGCTGCAATGCGAGCCTTTGCTTCACTCTCAGAAGGCTCTCTTTGAGGAGAGAGCTTTCACTGGCATTTCTCGCGGTGCCAGCCCCGCTTTTGTCGAGAAAAAAAAAAAAAAACGGAGCGGTGGTTGTGCTCGCGGGATTCGCTTTCGGATCTGCTGGAAGGAATGTAAGACGGGCAGCAAGTCCCTACCTTCTTTCTTAGCCGCGTCTTCTTAAAGGCGTCGATGAGCTCACCAGTTGTTCAAGCACCAGTCACACAAGCACCAGTTACACACGCATATCATGCCTAATATTATGATAAGCAGCATTAATGAAGAGTGGAGCTCGCGCAGTCGGCTCTCGGGGGGCTGATTGTGTTTTTCTCGCTGTTAAGCGCTCCGCTCTCGCCGGCACGCTCCGAGGAGTGTGTGCGTGCATGCGATCTTGCAGTGGCGGTTGCGCTGGAGCTGAGGCACGGCGGCGACCGCAATAGCGGGAATCGCACATGATCTGGTGAACGGGTTGGAGACGGCTCGTCCTATCTCCACCCGTGTTTACTAGATCTAGAGCTCGGTCTCGAGGCTTGAAAACCCGTGCTGTGGTTTCTTCGTCCTCGGAGGCAGAGCTCGCTGCAGCATTCATCTTTCTCTGAGGAGATTGATGTTGTCTGTGTGACTGAGTAGCATATATAAAAAAAATAAAATAGACATGCACGCTGCAGAGGCAACGCGTGTATTACATTGTTTCATCTTTATGTGAGTTTTTTTCTACACCAGACCGTGTTGACTCGTCTGGTTGTTGACTACTATATATTAATATTTATCTGACTATGTGAAGTTAGATGTGCAGGGGCTCTAGGGATGTAATTTCTTATGTGAGAACACTGGGCGGAGCAGTCCCAACCATGTTCCAGCCCCTCGTGCCGGGGGTGTCACTTTTGTACTCCGCAGACGCTAGAGTCAGAGTGGCGCTCCCAGGCTGAAGGCTTCTAGTGGAAAGCAGTTCTACAGACCGTTGTTTTCGCTGGATAGCCTTCATCATAACGTCCTGACGCGTAAGGCCTAGGACGTTTTGAGGGCCAGCTCCCTCTGGGGAAGAGTGGTGTACACCGCATTACACGGGCCCGTCTCTCCTCAGTGCCCTCAGGAGATCGGTCTGCCAACCCTGCCGGTGTTCCAGGGCGCAGCGGTCTCCAGCGAGCGCTTCTCTCAGTTACCGCCCGGAAACGTAGCGGTGCTGAGAGGCTCGCTACCTCTACGGAGGTCTCTAGAGCAGCTAGTATGGTCGTCCCCTGCCGGCCCGCCGCTTCAGGGCACCGAGCTAGTGACTCTAGGCACACCAGAGGCCAGTCTCGCGAGACTGGTTCCCTTAGGAGGTCACATGGCGGTGTGGGAGCCCCTGCCAAGTGTACTTCAAGGGGTCCTGCCCTGAGCAGGCTCTGGTCTAGTCTTCCTAGCAGACGACGGGGGTCTGAGGACCGTCGTTTTTAGGAGACTTCAGCTACGAGAGTCCTGATGCTGCGGCTCAGGACCTCGGAGGGCAGGCCCCTCTGGGGAAGAGCGGTATACACCGCATTACATGGTGCCCGTCTCTCCTCAGTGCCCTCAGGAGATTGATCTGCCAACCAGCGAACGCTTCTCTTAGTTACCGCCCGGAAATGTAGCGGTGCTAAGAGGCTCGCGACCTCCTGGGAGGTTTCCAGAGCAGCTAGTTTGGCTGTCTCAGTGGGTCCTGCACACTGTAGTGAGAGACCACAGAATCCAGTTCTGGTGGGCCCCAAGCAGGCTCTGGTAATGGAACAGAAGTAGACTCTCTCTGAGGACGGAGACCATCGATGTGGTCCCTCCTTGGGTTGCAGAGTCTGGGTCCTACAGCCGGTACTTCACTGTTCCAAGGAAGGATGAGGTG
The DNA here is from genome assembly GCF_963082965.1 of Carassius carassius. Lineage (NCBI taxonomy): Eukaryota > Metazoa > Chordata > Actinopteri > Cypriniformes > Cyprinidae > Carassius > Carassius carassius. The sequence continues at coordinate 26,824,354 of NC_081791.1, forward strand.
TTGTGTCCTTTTCTAGATCTGTGCTTTTTGAACCTCTCAATCAGGGGACTGAAGTTTAGCACGCCTGCACAGGCCAAGTCCGAGGACTGGTGTGTCACGATTATCAAAAGATGCACTTATCTCCATCCTTCTTCATCGGAAGTTCCTGAGGTTTGCTTTTGAGGGCAAAAGCCAACCAATACGGATCTTCCACTGGCCTTGCACTCTCACCCCACACTTTCACGACTCAACCACATTGACGATTGGTTGATATCAGCTCAATCTGAGCAGATGACGGTTCTGCACCGAGATGTCGTTCTCGCTCACATAAAAGAGCTGGGGTTAAGACTTAACGCCAAGAAAAGTGTGCTTTCTCCAGTTCAGAGAACCACTTTTCTGGGCATGGTGTGGGATTCGACCACGATGCAGGCACGTATGTCACCAGGTTCCTGGGCCTGATTTCTCTTTTTGACAGCACTCCATGGGAGGTTCCCGTCAGGAGAGATCTCCTCTCGCAGGCGGAGGGTGTGCCCCCGCATGGAGCTTAGAGGCTGTAGGTGTGGTCTCTGAGGAGGCACAACTCTTAGCTTCCCGTCTCTCAACCAATGTTGTAAGACCGTTCTCCAATCCAGAGCTCCCTCAATGAGGAAACTTTATGCCTTGAAGTGGAAGCTTTTCACTTCTTGGTGCGGAGACCGCCAGCTCGACCCAGTTAACTGCCCGGATGGTACAGTGCTGGAGTTCCTGTAGGCTCTCCGCAGGGTTGACCCACTCCACCCTGAAGGTCTGCGTAGCGGCCATGGTGGCCATTCGCACCCCTCTCGGTGGCCAGTCAGTGAGCAGAAACCCTCTGGTTATATGTTTCCTCCATGGTGCGCTGAGGCCTCCGGCCAGAAGAAGCTTGTGCTAAGCGGTGATCAGGATGCTATCCTAAGCCTCGAGTCCTCTGATCTCCCCTCTCCTGGGGGTCAAGACTCACTCCTTCTGAAGTTTGGCCATTGGACGGGTTGTCCCCGATTTCTGTCAGGCTCCTTCTCCTTATCTTGCTTTAGCTGTGCTCTTCCACACTAGGCAGAGATTTGAGAGTCTGGCGGCGTGGGCATTCTCGTTCCCCAAACGTTCTTGACGCAGCTCGAGTTTCTGAAGAGGAACGTCTAAGGTTACGTATGTAACCCTGGTTCCTCGAAGGAACGAGACGCTGCGTCGCAGTGCCACACTTCCGGCATCTCTGGCTGGCGCTTGCTTCATCCTTTGAGGCTGATTTCCGGCTTCGCCGCTCATGCTTTTATGCTTCCTGGTCTCTGACGTCACCCGCCTATGACGTCTCGCCCTTCCTTTGGACTGATTATACACATTATTCAGAGACGTCACGCTGGACGCGTTCCCCAAACGTTCTCGATGCAGCGTCTCATTCCTTCGAGGAACCAGGGTTACATACGTAACCTTAGACGTTCATACGTCTTCCATATGTGCCAGACATGGCCTATTGCAGTGTAAAGTGCTCTACCGAGCTCATTTAACAAATGCCAAACTAGCAAAAAAATTTCCAGAAAGGAGCGATGCCTGTCACCGCTGCAAGCAATCTCCTGCAAACCATCTCCATATGTTCTGGAGTTGCCCCCAGCTGAAAGACTTTTGGTCCGATGTATTTGATACACTTAACAATGCTCTTAACATAGACTTAGACACTAACCCCTTGACAGTTCTTTTTGGCATTTCCTCGAGACCTAATTTGACTGTTTCAGTCTGCCAGGTCATCGCCTTTACTACCGTTTTAGCTAGACGAGCTATTCTCCTCAAATGGAAACATGTCATTCCCCCATCACATGATATGTGGTTCCGAGAAATCTTTTGCTGTATAAAGCTTGAAAAGTTAAGATTCTCGCTTTCAGGATATCTCAGATCTTTTCATAAGACCTGGAAACCTTTTTAGATCATATCAAAGGCTTACTCCGTTATCCTGATACCAGTGTTAATACACATTAGTTGACTTCTATTGGAAGGAGAGAAGATTGATTCTTGGGAGAAGAATGTTTTTTTATATTTATATATATATATATATACAGTCGTGGCCAAAAGTTTTGAGAATTACATAAATATTAGTTTTCAAATAGTTTGCTGCTAAACTGCTTTTAGATCTTTGTTTCAGTTGTTTCTGTGATGTACTGAAATATAATTACAAGCACTTCATACGTTTCAAAGGCTTTTATCGACAATTACATGACATTTATGCCAAGAGTCAGTATTTGCAGTGTTGGCCCTTCTTTTTCAGGACCTCTGCAATACGACTGGGCATGCTCTCAATCAACTTCTGGGCCAAATCCTGACTGATAGCAACCCATTCTTTCATAATCACTTCTTGGAGTTTGTCAGAATTAGTGAGTTTTTGTTTGTCCACCCGCCTCTTGAGGATTGACCACAAGTTCTCAATGGGATTAAGATCTGGGTAGTTTCAAGGCCATGGACCCAAAATTTCAACATTCGGGTCACCAAGCAACTTAGTTATCACTTTTGCCTTATGGCACGGTGCTCCATCGTGCTGGAAAATGCATTGTTCTTCACCAAACTGTTGTTGGATTGTTGGAAGAAGTTGCTGTTGGAGGGTGTTTTGGTACCATTCTTTATTCATGGCTGTGTTTTTGGGCAGAATTGTAAGTGAGCCCACTCCCTTGGATGAGAAGCAACCCCACACATGAATGGTGTCAGGATGCTTTACTGTTGGCATGACACAGGACTGATGGTAGTGCTCACCTTTTCTTCTCCGGACAAGCCTTTTTCCAGATGCCCCAAACAATCGGAAAGGGGCTTCATCTGAGAATATGACTTTGCCCCAGTCCTCAGCAGTCCATTCACTATACTTTCTGCAGAAGATCAATCTGTCCCTGATGTTTTTTTTGGAGAGAAGTGGCTTCTTTGCTGCCCTTCTTGACACCAGGCCATCTTCCAAAAGTCTTCGCCTCACTGTGCATGCAGATGCGCTCACACCTGCCTGCTGCCATTCCTGAGCAAGCTCTGCACTGGTGGCACTCCGATCTCGCAGCTGAATCCTCTTTAGGAGATGATCCTGGCGCTTGCTGGACTTTCTTGGACGTCCTATAGCCTTCTTTACAAGAATTGAACCTCTTTCCTTGAAGTTCTTGATGATCCTATAAATTGTTGATTTAGGTGCAATCTTAGTAGCCACAATATCCTTGCCTGTGAAGCCATTTTTATGCAACGCAATGATGGCTGCATGCGTTTCTTTGCAGGTCACCATGGTTAACAATGGAAGAACAATGATTTCAAGCATCACCCTCCTTTTAACATGTCAAGTCTGCCATTCTAACCCAATCAGCCTGACATAATGATCTCCAGCCTTGTGCTCGTCAACATTCTCACCTGAGTTAACAAGATGATTACTGAAATGATCTCAGCAGGTCCTTTAATGACAGCAATGAAATGCAGTGGAAAGGTTTTTTGGGGATTAAGTTAATTTTCATGGCAAAGAAGGACTATGCAATTCATCTGATCACTCTTCATAATATTCTGGAGTATATGCAAATTGCTATTATAAAAACTTAAGCAGCAACTTTTCCAATTTCCAATATTTATGTAATTCTCAAAACTTTTGGCCACGACTGTATATATATATATATATATATATATATATATATATATATATATATATATATATATATATGTTTAGCTTTGTTTCTTTAATAATTTGTTTAGTTCCTTTTCTATTTTATTTATTTTCTTTTATTTTAATTTTTTTTCTCTCTTGGCTTTATATTTAAATGTCTTTTTGGTGGGAGGGTTTTAAGTGGGTTTATATGGAGACGATTTATAATTTCTTATGTTTCACTGAATACATTATGTATGGTCTTGTTAAAATACCAATAAAAAAAAAATAGTGCGCGTTCTCTGGGGACGCAAAGAGATCGACTTCCACTCTGCCAAAGGTGTCTCATAGTAACTGGACAGCATGTCCGGGCCCACATTTTGACATTCATGCAACTAGCACTGCTCTCAGCGAGAACAGGTTGTGCTGCAACCACACAAGGAGGCGTTCCGCCAGTGTGTAGAGGCTCCGTGATCTGAGACTGCCCTGGCTGTTTATGTAAGATACCACTGCAATGTTGTGTGTACAGACTAAGAAATTGTGGCCATTTAAGAAGGGGAGGAAATATCCCAAAGCGTTCTCAACCGATTTCACCTCCAGACAGTTTATGTGTAAGTGCCCCTCCTAGGCTGCCCACATGCCGAATGCCGGCCTGCCCTCATAGAGGGCGCCCCAACCTGAGTTGGAGGCATCTGTCAAGATTACTTTTCATTTCGAGATCAACCCCAAACGCACTTAACTGATACCAGTCTGCCACCTTCCAGGGCTTCAGTGCTGTCACACAGTTCTGGGTCACCCTGAGGTAAAAAGCGCCAGATGTCCAAGCTCGACGCGGAATCCGTGTGTAAAGCAACCCTAGTTGCAGCACTGCCAAGGCCGAAGCCAGAAGGCCCAGCATCCTCTGAAAATTCTTGAGAGGTAAAATGCTGCTGGCCCTGAAATCCACTGCTGAGCGTTGTATTCACAGTGCGGGCTCTGATGCGAGTTGCGCTGTTATCGATACAGAGTCCAGATCAGTCCCCTGAAACAAAATTTTCTGACCGGGAGACAGTGAGTTCTTGGTCCAGTTGATTGGAGACACAAATCCTTTAAATTGCTGATTGATAAAGCTTTGTGCGCTATCAGCTCTGCTTCTGACTGCGCTAGAATTAGCCAGTCATCCAGATAATTCGAAATTCGCATCCCCCGTTGTCTCAGGGGAGCGAGCGCCATGTCCATGCACTTCGTGAACATACAAGGCGCCAAAGATACAGGTACAGGCCGAACAGCAGGACGGTGTACTGATAGCTCTGGGCCTCGAAGGCGAATCGCAAAAAGGGCGTTATTTTAATCTGAAAATAGGCATCTTTCAGGTCCACTGAGATAAACCAGTCTCTCAGACATATCTGCGCGAGAATCTGTCTGGTCGTGAGCGATCTCTGCATGAGGTCTTTGTTCAAACGCCTGAGATCTAGGATGGGTGTAAGACCGCTATCCCTCTTTGGGATGAGGAAATATCTGCCATAGAAACCTGGATCGCTCTGGATCGGCGGAACGGCTTCTATAGCACCCTTTCTTAGCAGTTTCACAATCTCGGCACAAAGTAGATGAGCTACTTCTTTCTCTGCACATAGACCACATCTTGTGTCTACAGATGGGTTTTTTGCACACAGAACGCATCTCGCGTTTATTGATGGGGGCTCTAAGTGAGTGGGTGTCACAGAGCAACCCATGTTTGTGAGTAGGGGTGAACACTGTACAGCTGGCACATTTTCTACATTTAAAAAACACACGGCGTGAGCCGGTTTCATTGATATTGGACATGAATGAGTGTGTGACACTGAACGGGCTGTGCTTATGTGTAGGGGTGAGCACTGTGGCATGGGCACATTTCTTACATATGCAACACCTTTGGCATGAGCTTCGGCTCTAGGATATCTGTCAAATTATTTTATCGCTTCGATAACGATAACAGCAAAAAAACATTTATCGGCTGATAACAATATGGTGGTCGATATATCTTGCATCCCTATCATTTACTCACTCTCAGGTTGTATTAAACCTGATTGAGTTTCTTCTTCTGTTGAATATAATAATTTATCACATTCTTTAAAATATCTTACCAAAAATTAATACATGTTTGGTACAACATGACTGAACAAATAATGACACCATTTAAATTTTTGGGTGAACTATCCCTTTAATGTCAAGCTACAGTATGTTTAGTACTGTCCCTTTAAGAGATGCATGCACCCATTTCTCTCTTACTTTTTTACTTTCACTTTAGACATAATAATCTGTGTTTATATGCAAACCTTGTGTGTTTTTGACTCTATTTGCACAATCAGAGGATAACTAATATAACTAAGTAATCAGGTGCTGTTTGAGCATCATTAAAGTGTTTGGACGCTTCCGGTGTATGCGCTCTGAATAAGCATGCAAATAAAACTTTTTATTGTTAAGACCTTAAACCACACACAAATAATGTACTTTTGTGATTGCAGTAACTCATGAGACTAACTCCACCACTGAATTTACATTTGATGTGAATGTGTCTCACGATTTGCAGTAAGACATATTACAGCGTGAGGTACTGTAGATGTTAGGTTTTGTTAGTAAATGTTTCATTATATTACTAGTGTGCCTCCTTCGTTCACTACTACACTACTGCATATATTGCATCTGACTCTGCTGTCATGGTGCTAGCAATGCCAAAGTTTCATTTTATTATGATTTTTATGGTTTATTTTATCAGTTCGTGCATTCCCTGGTAATAAAACCCATGCATTTGAACTTTCACTTTCATTCTGCAGAATTTTGTGGGAAAAAAACCAATGTCAAATAGAGTGTAAATATTTAATCAGACAAATCACAAACATCTGAGCAATTACCATACAGAGTGTTTACTCTTAAAACTGCTACAGGAGATAAAAAAAAGCCTTTATTAAACTTCATTATCATTATATCATGAGTTTTAGTTTATTTGTTAAAGGTCTGCCCAAGATATATTTTCTATAAGATCATTTCTATTTGGTAATTTTCTATATTATCATCAGAAAGATAACAGTCATTCCCACCCTAATTGTTTAGACTAATATTTTCACATTCTACAGTATACAATAAAGGGATAATAGGTATCTATTATCCCACATCTCCCGATATTTCACCGGTTTTCGACTATTCTGATGTTTTGCTGGACATTCTTGTCGGCGGAGCGGCTGCGCTGATCACACGCTTCAAGAGGACGCGCAGACGGGGAAAGCGAGCAGGAGCGCTCGTGAGACTCAGAAAACGCAGATTTCGAACGCCGTTGCCTAGCATCCATCTGGCAAATCTCTGCTCTCTACCCAACAAAACGGACGAACTGCTTCTGCTCTCTCGGACAAATAAAGATTTCTCTCACTCTGCTGCTCTGTGTTTCACGGAAACTTGGCTGAATGACACCATACCGGACAGCGCGCTCCATCTGCCGGGCTTTCAGCTGTTTAGAGCGGATCGCGACGCAGAATCAACGGGGAAATCGCGCGGCGGCGGGACATGCTTTTACATCAATGAACGGTGGTGTACAGATGTAACTGTGTTAAAGAAGACGTGCTGCTCAAATCTCGAAACGCTCTTCATTAACTGCAAGCCGTTCTATTCGCCGCGGGAGTTTCACTCGTTCATTCTGGTGAGTGTTTACATCCCTCCTCAAGCGCACGTGAGCTCAGCTTTACAGAAACTCGCTGAGCAGATCACAGACACAGAAACCCAACACCCAGACTCTGTTTTAATCATTCTTGGGGACTTTAATAAAGCCAATCTCTCCCGTGAACTGCCAAAATACAGACAGCATGTTACTTGTCCCACAAGAGACAGTAATATATTGGATCACTGTTACACAACAATAAAGGATGCATTTCACTCTGTTCCACGAGCTGCTTTTGGACGTTCTGATCACCTTCTGGTTCATCTTATACCGACCTACAGGCAGAAACTAAAATCAGCTAAACCTGTATTAAGGACTGTAAAAAGATGGACTAATGAAGCAGAGCAGGATTTACAATCTTGTTTTGACCTCACTGATTGGAGTGTTTTTGAAGCTGCTGCCACCGATCTGGACGAACTCACAGAGACCGTAACATCATATATCAGTTTCTGTGAGGATATGTGTATTCCTACCAAGACTCAACTAAATTACAACAATGACAAACCGTGGTTCACTGCAAAACTCAGACAGCTCCGTCAGGCCAAAGAAGATGCTTACAGGAAGGGGGACAATGTCTTGTATAAACAGGTTAAATACACACTGGAAAAGGAGATCAAAGTGGCAAAGAGGAATTATTCTGAAAAAATAAGGACTCAGTTCACTTCGAACGACTCCGCATCAGTGTGGAAAAGTCTAAAGAAGATCACCAATTACAAGACACCACCCCCCAGCACTGTGGAAAATCAACGACTGGCAGACGATCTGAACGAGTTTTACTGCAGGTTTGAAAGAACACCCATCACCTGCCCTGAACACCTCCCCACACAACCATTCACACCATTCACAACTCCTGCAACCAACCCTGAATGCCTCTCCAAACAAATGTTCACACCATTCACAGCTCCTGCAACCCATCCTGATCACCTCTCCAATCAACCGCTCTCACCATTCACAACTCCTGCAACCAACCCTGAATGCCTCTCCAAACAACTGTTCACACCACTCACAACTCCTGCAACCCATCCTGAACACCTCTCTAATCAAGCGCTCTCATCATTCACACCTCCTGCATCCCCCCTCTCCCCCACACCTGCAATACAGATCAGCGAAGATGCGGTGCGCCAGGTCTTCAGGAAGCAGAAAAGGAAAAAAGCACCAGGCCCAGATCGTGTTACACCAGCCTGTCTGAAATCCTGTGCTGACCAGCTGGCCCCCATCTTCACACAGATCTTCAACAGATCGCTGGAGCTGTGCGAAGTCCCTTCATGCTTCAAACGCTCCACCATCATCCCCATCCCCAAGAAACCCAAAATTACAGGACTAAATGACTACATGCCTGTGGCTCTAACGTCTGTAGTCATGAAGTCATTTGAAAAACTGGTGCTGGCCCACCTGAAGGACATCACTGGACCCTTGCTAGATCCTCTTCAGTTTGCCTACAGAGCAAACAGGTCTGTGGACGATGCAGTAAACATCGGACTGCATTATGTTCTGCAACACCTAGACAGACCGGGGACCTATGTGAGGATCCTGTTTGTGGACTTCAGCTCGGCTTTTAACACGATCATGCCAAACCTCCTCCTGCCCAAACTAACTCAGCTCTCCGTGCCCACCTCCGTCTGTCAGTGGATCAACAGCTTCCTGACAGACAGGCAGCAGCTAGTGAGACTGGGAAAATACACATCCAGCACCCGTACAATCAGCACCGGAGCTCCCCAGGGCTGTGTTCTCTCCCCACTGCTCTTCTCCCTGTACACTAATGACTGCACATCTAAGGACCCCTCTGTCAAGCTCCTGAAGTTTGCAGATGACACCACACTCATCGGCCTCATTCAGGACGGTGACGAGTCTGCTTACAGACAGGAGGTTAAAGAGCTGGCTGTCTGGTGCAGTCTCAACAACCTGGAGCTTAACACGCTCAAAACAGTGGAGATGATCGTGGACTTCAGGAGAAACCCCCCTGCACTCCCCCCACTCACCATCATGAACAGCACTGTGACTGCAGTGGAGTCATTCAGGTTCCTGGGCACCACTATCTCTCAGGACCTGAAGTGGGACATTCACATTGACTCCATTGTGAAAAAGGCCCAGCAGAGGTTGTACTTCCTTCGCCAGCTGAGGAAGTTCAACCTGCCACAGGATCTGCTGAAACAGTTCTACTCCACCATCATCGAATCCATCCTCTGCACTTCAGTAACTGTCTGGTTCAGCTCAGCTTCTAAATCTGACCTCAGAAGACTACAGAGGGTAGTCCGGACTGCTGAGCGAATTATCGGTACAACCCTCCCATCTATTCAAGAACTGTACTTATCCAGAGTGAGCAAAAGGGCTGTTAAAATCACTCTGGACTCCTCACATCCAGCACACTCCCTCTTTGAACTGTTGCCATCTGGTCGACGCTACAGAGCACTGAGCACCAGAACGACCAGACACAGGAACAGTTTCTTCCCTCAGGCAATCCATCTTATGAACAGCTGATAATAACTGTGGGACACACTACACTATTTATATTTATATACACTACACTTTTTATCCAACACACATACTTAGCGTACACGTAAATCTTTTGCACATAATATACATGTACATACATGGAACACACTATACTACTTATATTTATATTTATATACACATACACTTATTTATCCAACACACATACTTAGCGTACAGTTAAAATTTTTCCACATAATATACATGTACATACATAAATGCTCATTTTAATATACCTGCCATACATTGTCAATTTGTATATTGTCAATCCTTACCCACCTATTTGTATTTTTTTGTATTTTTTATTCCTTATTGTGTTTTTTGTTCTGTCGCTGTTATGTTGCACTGCGAAGCTCTGTCACGAAAACAAATTCCTCGTATGTCTGAACATACCTGGCAATAAAGCTCATTCTGATTCTGATTCTGTGTAGCTGAATGACTTCAAAATGTCATTTCCTGCACGGCAGTTGTATGGAAGGGCGTAGCACCAAATTTTGGGCCCTGGGTACAAACCATCTTGCTGGGCCCTCGTACCAAATACCATAATGATACCAATGGGTGGGATATTTTGAAGAAAGTCGGTAACCAAACGACTGATGGACCCCATTGACTTCCATAGTAGGAAAAAAATACTATGGAAGTCAAAGGGGACCAGCATCTGTTTAATTACCAACTTTCTTTATCTTATATTACCAAATTACCAAAATTACCAAATATCTTCTTTTATGTTTAGCAGAAGAAAGGAAATCATACAGGTTTGGAACAACTTGAGGGAGAGTAAATGATGACAGAATTTTCATTTTTGGGTGAACTATCCCTTTAATGATGAAAATGTGAAAAAATATTTTTATTTTACTATCCCTTTAAAGTTTAAATGTGTACAATTACAATGTACCGATTTAGCTTATTTCCTTTTAACACTTAATTACTAATTACTAAGAGTTAAAACAGGCAATTCCGCTAAAAGCTCACCTTGTCTCACTGTCACATCCACCTCACTGTCGCTGCTTTCACTTGATGAGGGGCCAGCTGCTGCAGGGTCTGAAACTGAAATATATGGCTTCAAATGGTTGCTAAAATATCCTTTATTGTCAGAATACCTTTTTTAAAGCGTAGGCTAACTACAAGTTAATTGCTGATTATTTGTCTGTTTAAAATAAATGAAGACTATAGAGTCACAGGGTACACTAACCGCCAAACTAGACATTCAGTCTTTGAATTACGTTTTAAAATAAGTCATTTTCAATCATTAAGATGTGCATTAAACTGAGAACAATCCTGTACTTAAAAGGATCTCCGGTTAGTTTGCCAAACTGGTCTAGATATGATGTCAATACCCCTTCTAAGTAAGGCGCTTAGTTAAAAATACATGAAACGCGTTCATGATTAAGAAAAATAAAAAAGCGCGATCACTACTTTTTTCAGCTTTTCTGTACTATGGGCCGTCGATTGTTGATGACGCACGATGGTCCTGAGCGCGGCAGAGCGCCAAACTAAAACGCGGGCAGTTCGACACACTCTTCTTCTACAGTTCCGTTGGACACACCTAGAGAGATAAAATGCCACACTGTGTTGCTGTTGGTTGTGATGCCCATTCGAAGACAAACGAGAGCGGTGATTTGACCTTCCACTTTTTTCCTAGTTCTGATGCAAAGAGAAGAAAACAATGGGAAGATGCTTGTGGGCGAGTGAAACTCCCCAATTACCCGCGGCTCTGTTCTCGACACTTCAGCCCTGATTCATTTGAGGATTTTGATCGCCGACAGCTGATGAACGAGCTCATGGGGGTTCGTGGTTACAGGCGAGTACTTAAACCGAATGCAATACCCACGATTTTTCCTCACAAGAATGCTAAACGTCCGCGTATTTCAAGTGTAAATCGTGAACAGAAACGGCTAAGGCAAGAGACGCTGGATAGCATGCTAAGTCTCCACAACTAGTCTCCACTAGTTGTGCAGAGGAAATCATGGACCGTGTCGAACCAGACAACCATGCACTTATCGAGGCTGTAATGGAAGATAAAAGCGTCCAGTGTTCTCCGATTAAAGTTAATGCAGAGACTCAGACAGATTTCGGCCTATACCAATTGGATGCAGCTGTACAGTGGCCAGCTGACGCACACTACCAGGCGGCGACCGACCATAGTAGTTACGCACGTAAACATGAGTTGGTAGTGGAGGATGACAACTCTCAAGATCTGTTCTTATCAGATAATGAACCTAGCGATCTGTCTCAGTCACAGCGTAGTCTATTTGATCCGGATTACACTGCAAGTGCATCAGAGTCCTCTCAAAGTGAAAGTACACAGGGCTCACGACCTTCAATTCATTCACATGTTGAAGGAATTAGCACTAGAGTTTTTCTAGTTCTTGAGGAGCAGTTACAGCAATTGCTTCGACATTGTTCAAAGTGTGGCTCCCTTATTGTTCAGGAAGATATGAGAGAGCTACACAATGATGGATCACAATTGACATTAGAACTCACATGCATTAATGGCTGCAGTTACAGATGGCAAAGTCAGCCTCCTGGAAAACACTGCAAAGGAATAGGAAACCTGCTCTTATCAGCGTCAGTCTTCTTCAGTGGGATCCATTTTGCGAAATTTGAGCGCTTCTGTAACAATATGAACCTGAAGACAATAAGTGCTGATACATATGCAACACTGAGGAAGAGGTACGTGTTTCCTGTGATTGAAAAAACATGGAATAAAGAGTAGAGTGCTGTGTTAACCACAATGACGAACCAGCAAGAAGTTGTGCTCTGTGGAGATGGCCGGTGTGACTCTCCTGGTCACTCAGCTAAATACTGCACGTACACCTTTATGGATGCACTGACTGAGAAGGTAGTGGACTTTAAAGTTGTAAGTTGCACCCAAGTGTCAAGCTCCAACACAATGGAGATCAAGGGTTTCAAAGATGCTCTACAAACAATTGAAGAGAATGGAGTTAACTGACCGCCACCCTCAAATTGTGAAAGAAATGAGGGTAAACAATCCTGAAAAACATCATCAATTTGACCCATGGCATGTGGCCAAAGGCCTATCAAAAAAATTAGCGAAGGCAGCAAAGACAAAGGAATGTAAAGGCCTGGCAGAGTGGATAACATCCATCATAAATCATTTGTGGTGGTGTGCACAAACATGTGAGGGTAATGCTGAACTGTTGAGAGAGAAGTGGGTCTCCATAGTACACCATGTTACCAACCGTCATGAGTGGCCTGGGAACCGGTACTACCACAAATGTCCACACGAGCCCCTTGACGAGGCAGTCCAAAGAGGAAAGCTGTGGCTGAAGCCGGGATCTGTTGCACACAACAGTCTTGTGAAGACTGTGACAGACAAGCGGCTTTTAAAAGACTTGGATCACTTAACGGAGTGCGTCCACACAACAACACTAGAGGTATGATCAAGTATAGACATAAGATATTATAAGTAGGCATGATTTCCATTGCAGAGTGTAATTCAATTGTAATTGTTCTCATTTCAAATTATATTTTGTTTAAGGTGTATCACTCCATGTATCTGAAATACCTCCCAAAGAGAACGCATTTTGGATATGATGTGATGGTTCATGCCTCTATGCTTGCTGCCCTGGATCATAACAACAATGTGAACAAGGAACAGGTGAGTGATCATTCCAACTCATTGCACAGTATTTTGCATTGTGACATCAGTCTGTGGCCCCATTTACACGAAGGGAAGACGCAGATATTTCCCTGTGGTTTGGCCTCTCATTTACACGAATACACCGTTTTTATCACAGAAAACTATTATTTATAAAAACTCCGGCCAAAGTGGAGATTTCTGATAACGGCGGTTATGTGTTGTTGTGTCAACTAGGAGAAACAGGGTTTAAGGTACTCAAACGTCACATTACACGCCAGAAAATGCTTAACGTCATGTGAGCGCCCTATGTTTGGGTAGTTGACGTGACGTGGCTTTTTCACCGTCACAGAAGATAAAAATATTTTTTCACATTTTCATCATTAAAGGGATAGTTCGCCCAAAAATGAAAATTCTGTCATCATTTACTCACCCTCAAGTTGTTTCAAACCTTTATGAATTTCTTTTTTCTGCTGAACACAAAAGAAGATATTTTGAAAAATGTCGGTAACCAGACAGTTGATGGAGGCAGACTATCCCTTTAATAATACTGTAAATGATTACACATTTCCTTGTTTTACATGAATTTGTTGTTTTAATACCAAAGTTATTTTTTTACAACTTTGAGCCAAATCTCAAAATTGTCCGATGGTGTGACGGTAGACAAAATTATTTCATAAATATTTGCTTTTATAAATAAAGAAAATAATGTTTTAAAATCTTAATGAATACTCCATGCATAATTGTGCAAGTGTCTATTTCACCAAGTGACCATCACTTTTCCTATACATACATTTCTTAAAGTTTGTCACAGAATGCAATATGCAATAACCTGATATTAAGTTATTTTCCCTTTTTTGTTTTTGAATAGGCTGTTTATCAAGATGGGGAGAGCGTGGGTGAACCCAAATTCAAAATCGCTTGGAGCAAAGTCCACAAGACCTTCAGAGCAAAACCTGTGATGACAGAAAAGGACTACAGCTACATGACTGCCATGATGGAAGATGTTCTCTCCTCTGATTTCGATCCAAACCAGGCAGTGGACATGAGTTTCAACCAAAGACACATCATGGCTCCACAGGTGACACTGTCAAGATCACAGATCATTTTGCAATCATTTCAGTATTCACGCTTTAAATAGCTGCGAATCTCCGGCACGTGTTTGTTTATTCAGTTATCAGTGATGTAGGAAAGCAAACCTGTATTTATAAATATCTAAACTTGTAAATATGTACATAACAACTGTGTTCAACAGTTTGATTTGGTGTGTCTTGGTATATTATATGTTGGTGTATAAACATCTAAATCTGTGAATATGTACATAACTGTGCTTTATTGTAGTATTGTGTGGACCTTGGAGGGAGGGGGAGCTACTGATTGATACACACACACCTGCTTTTGTATAGGGAATAAATTGTGATGGTCCCAAAGGAATTCTGGTCTTGAAAATTATTTCTCTTCATTTCACAGGAAACTTCTACTTTGAGTATGGGAAGTGTGCACTTTTGACACCTCTGATAATACACAATGAACACACCATTGTAGTTTAAATGCTCAGCTGCTTTAATTTTGAATTATTTTTAGCAGTTTGTTTTTTGCAAGTTCAGTCTATGCATAGTTAAAAATTCCTCCATGCCTCCTCTACTTCTCCCTGATTGTCTGCATGTTCAAATCCTGTATAGGCTCCACTTGGTTCGGGATAGACATTTCTTATTTTGTTCACTGCACACGAGGGAATGATTCTGCGGACTCTTCTCCCCAGCCAGCCATGCATCCACCATGTAAACTGGCGATAGGAAGAATATCTGTAAGACCTAAAGCCAAAATTTTACACTAAATGTTATAAAAGGGTGAATCAAGGTTTGCCTCAAGCCAATACATGCCAGCCAATAATGTTTGCGCTGTATTATTGTCTAATGCTTTATTACTGGAATAACTTTCAGTGTTGGCCAAACTATGTAAGGTATTATGTATAGCGAGGCGGTTTATAGCGAATAACAACCCCGACGCGAAGCGGAGCTTGAATCAGCCTGAAGGGGTTGTTATTCGCAAATTATAACAACCGCCTCGCTATACATAATCCCGCTTATTACATGGCTACCTACAAAATAAATAAATAATTTGACACAAATTATAAATTTAAACGGGAGTTTATTGATTTAAAACGATTGCATTGCTTCCGCAAAAGAAAATAGTCCGTTCCGCGTCCATAGCAACGCGCTGTTTTCATGGCAATGGTGTGTTATACTTCGCAGCGGTCTGTTATCAAGAAATAACATGTTATATAATTCTAAACAAATATGTTCATGTTAGACCTGCCTGTTAGTAACTGCATCGCGGCTGGGTAAACCAGCGCTCCATCTGTCATGGAGACTGACGAGGGCAGCCCACAGTACATCTGGATTGAGACAAACTGCCTCAAAATTAGGATGGGCAATGATGCATGGTAAATCTGCAAACAAGTATCCTGTTCTTAGGCTATAATATGCATTTACTGTGGTAGATTACTTCAAAATTCTTCAGGCCAATATAGCTTCCCTAGCTAGCTAGCTGCTACCTTACCCTGGACTGCTGCTGATATGAAGTGGAGTTCCTTACAGCAAACACTCTCCCTATCAGTAAGCATCGGTAAACAATTGCCACAACCACACCAATGTGTGTGCCCTACTCTCTCTTCCTGCTCATCCTCACCTACGGCTACGAGATTATTATCATCCTGTGAACCTTCCTCCGTATTTGCGACACGTTCAGGCTCAAACTGAAAAGGGTGAACGGCAGACATTTCGCTTACGCGCCTTGTGTTTGTAGCGCGCTGGGCCTGGGACCATTCTACGTCACGGCCCAGAATGCAATGGGTAAAAACAACAATGGCGGCTTACGGGTAAAAACTTTATTTAAAAATATCTCGCTACAACGTAAACATCGGGTGTGTTATTATATCACGTTTGTGGCGCAAATGGTATCGCTAACCCAATAAGGCTAAGTTGTCAAACTAACCGGAGATCCCTTTAATGTAAGAGCAGCGCGAGCTAATTTGCATAACAATGCTGTAAAAATAGGCGCTAACGATCTGTGTTTTCGCGGGTGTTAGATTTTGACAATGGAGGGAAATATACAGTGTTTTCATGTAAACTTCTGACTCTGGGTAGAACTCCTCCAAGACAATGCTCGATGATGCATTTGGAGCTCACCTTTCTTTTAAAAGATCTGAGTAAGCAACTTCTTGCCCTCATTTGCCTTTCTCTCTTTAATCTTCTTTTCTTTTCGTTTTTGAGCCCCTGATTTTCCTTTCTTAAGGAAAGACATGACTCTTCCCCTGTCTTCCTAGTTAATATCAAGCTAACTCCAGCTCCTGTATCATTAACTGATTCACCGCAGGTCCTCAGCAGAAGCACCTGAACTGCGGGTCGTACCATTTACATTGATTCGAGAGGGGTGGTGGGGCCCTGCACAGCATGAAAATGACTTTTTTTTTTAATACCAAACCAGTGCATAACTACATGTTTAGTATTGCACAGGAACTTTTTTATTTGTACATAAATGCTATACAAATGTTATGCATGTATATGTATTTATAGAAAACTGACTTCTAAGGCCCCCCCCCGCCTCGGGCCCTGGTTACTCAGTACCCTTTACCATTATTTTTCACACTTGTTTCTTGTTTAGTTGGATAATTTACCTGTGTATTTACAGTCCTTAGTTTCCTAAGTTCAATAGCCAATTATTGTCTTTGTACTGGAAAGCTGTGACGTTGCTCTTTCCCTGTTTGGATTATTGTCTTTATTTGTTTTTCTTAAAATGTTAATGCCAAGAGCAAAAAATTAAAAAGGAAAATGTATATACTCAAGCTAGGCATTTGAAGTGAAGGGAAATGAAGTGAAGTGACATTCAGCCAAGTATGGTGACCCATACTCAGAATTTGTGCTCTGCATTTAACCAACATTTGTTATTTGCATAACAAATGTTGCCTTATTACCCCTATGTCTGATATGAAACAATTCATTGTATTAATAAATAATTCAATTGTTTGAATTGTATAATTTAACTAAACACTGTTATATTATCGACACAATATTTAACTTGCTAAACATGCATTTAATCTAATTTGCATCCTACCTGACGCCATTACATATATTCGGTCTCATCGAAGTGTCAAAATCAAAAGGTAAAGTTTATCTTGCAGACATAAGGTTCCCAATTGTGTGTCCAGCTGCGCACTCAAGAATATGTCCTCAAATTTGCTCACAATATATACTTTCTTAGCCTTGGGGCGTGGCTAAGCTCGTCCAACACTGGGCCAGTCCAAACATCATTGAACTGATTTACTGTGACCCAACAAGGATATCGCAGTTATGCAATTATTATTATGCAACTGATATTGGAATGATATTTAAAACATATTCCGGGAACACATATTCGTACTAATTTCAGAGACACTTATGCATTCTTATGCTTTCAAAGAAAAATATTGACAGAAAAAAATATTTGCAGAATTTTTAGCTTTAATGGGTTGTTTTAAACAGAAAAGAAAGACAACATGGAAAGATAATAGATAATAAAGGGGTTGAACTGAACTGATTCCAAGTCTCTCATGGTGGATATAATAATGATTTATTGTAAAATGTCCATGCCATTTTAAGGCCTAACTTTGTGTGAATGTTCCATTTAAAGTAACTCTTAAGTAATTAAGCTAAGAATTCAGCAAAGTATCAATGTAGTTTTTGTTTCTCTTCAGTCCGTCCTTTGACATTTGATTTGGCAATACTGTATGCTGTAAAACAATCATGGCAATAAAGTATTTCAAACTGAAAGTGAAATTGTATTTATCTAGTGCTGAACAGCTGATAACAGATGCTTTGCAATGATTTGTATTTTAAAAAGTGCTATACAAATTTATTTATATATATATATATATATATATATATATATATATATATATATATACACACACACACACACACTTTACACCTCATTATTATACAATTCACACTTTGAGTCAGTTATTCAGCACAAGATAAATACAATTTCACTTTCAGTTTGAAATACTTTATTGCTATCAGGGGCGCTGCACAAGATCCCGGGGCCTATGCATAGCAAAAAAAAACAGGGTGACAAAGGACAGGCTGAAGTATCAAGTATCACCAAATAAGCAAGCACAAGAAAGACTGTTGCAAGCAACCATGTCAACAGCTGCATTCAGCACCACAGAGATGCACAGCAACAAAACACACAATGAACTTTACAAGCATCTCTAACTAAGGAACCAGCTAAAAGAGAAAATCTTTCCACAAATGTAAAAATCGACAACTGCATCACATTTGCCCAGAAATAATGGTAAATAAGCCTTACCTTTCTTCACTCTTTAAATGTTCGATTATGCTTTTTCACTTAGTCTGTAATGTTGCCGTTTGAGCATAAATAAAGATCTGAAAAGTTACAAAGCTCAAGGTCCACTGCAAAGGGAGATATTTTATTTAAAGGGGTCCCATTGTTGTCAAGGCTGGATTGAGAGACAGACACAGGAAGAATGATTCAGAGATTCTTTATTTATACAAACTGAAGAAGGACTTCAAACGTTAAGTTCAAACTGAAACATAACTTAGCACATATTACTGAAGAGTAACAGTCCTTAGCTTAATCCTTTTTGGGAGATCCAGGAAAACGATGAGACACACAGAACAATGGCGCTCCAGAGAAGTGAGAAGAAGTGTGAGGAAAGACATGCAGCCTTGAAACCAGTCAATGAGGGACCGAGGTGAGGAGACTCATATAGTGCCCAGGTGAGTGGAATCAGGTGTTCCTAATTAATAGTCTGGTGATTGTGAACAGGTGGCTGATAATAATAATAATAATAATAAGTTTTATTTATATAGCGCCTTTCCAGAGCTCAAGGACACTTTACAATAAACAAACAACAATAAAGGCAGTTGACAAAGAGAGCAGACAGAACAACAGTAGGCAATTGAGAGTGCAAGTACAGTAGTGAGAATTGGGTAGATGGGGCAGAAACCAGCAGAAAAAAAAAAAACTAAGAACTATAACATTCAGAAAATAGGTGTGTTTTGAGCATGGATTTGAATTCAGAGATAGTGTTAACAGAACGGAGTCATCGGGGGAGAGAGTTCCACATTTTGGGCGCAACAACACTGAATGATCTGCCCCCCATTGAAGCAAGGCGATGCCGAGGGGCAACGAGAAGGCTGGAATCAGCGGATCGTAAAGAGCGAGTAGGGGTGTAGGGGAGAAGCAGGGTACAGAGGTAGGGGGGAGCAAGGCCGTGCAGAGACTTAAAAGTGAGAAGGAGAATTTTGAATTTAATACGGTAAGCCACAGGAAGCCAGTGAAGATCATGCAGAATTGGGGTAATATGTGCAGAACGCTTGGTGTGGGTGAGTAGTCTGGCAGCAGAGTTTTGAATGTATTGTAATTTGGAAATGGAGCTAGCTCATAGGCCAATGAAAAGTGCATTGCAGTAATCAAGACATGAGGTGACAAATGCATGGATGACAGTTTCAGCATCTGAGATACTGATAAAGGGACGGAGCTGAGCGATACGACGTAGATGAAAGAATGCCAATTTAGTGATGGAATTAATGTGAGAGTGGAAGGATAGAGAGGAATCAAAAATTACACCAAGATTTTTAACAGTACTAGATGGTTTGATAAGAGAGCCAGCGATCTCACAGGTGAAGTTGGTAGGAATTTTATTAGTGAGTGATGAAGGTCCAATGAAAATAATCTCAGTTTTGTCCATGTTAAGTTTTAGAAAATTTGAATGAAGCCAATCTTTTATTTCATGTACACAAGCAGAGATTTTGTCAGTTGTGAGAGATAAAGTTGATGTACAGGTAGCATATAATTGAATGTCGTCAGCGTAAAAATGATAATTAAAACCATGACGGCAGAGGATCTGACCAAGAGGTATTATATAGATTATAAATAATAATGGCCCAACAACGGATCCCTGAGGGACACCTTGCTTCAGGGGGACAGTGGGTGAGCGAAAATTCTGAAGTGAAATGTAGAACTGTCTGTCAGAGAGATAGGAGGAGAACCAGGAAAGAGCAGCACCAGAAATACCCACATCCGAAAGGCGCAAAATGAGTAGTTGATGGGAGACGGTATCGAAGGCAGAGCTGAGGTCGAGCAGCAGGAGCATAGACAGAGAACCAGAATCACCAGAGAGAAGCAGATCATTCAGTACCTTAACTAGTGCAGTTTCAGTACAATGCATAGGACGAAAACCAGATTGAAAAGGATCAAAAATATTATTTTCAACTAGAAAAGACTGAAGCTGGGAGGCAACAGTACTTTCCAGTAATTTAGCTATGAAGGGGAGATTTGAAATGGGACGATAATTAGATAAAACTGAGGGATCAAGGTTGGGTTTCTTGAGAACAGGGGTAACAGCTGCCGTTTTAAGTGACAGAGGAAATGAAGCAGAGGTAAGAGATGCGTTAATGAAGTGAGAGATAGGTGCAGAAATAACTGAAAGGCAAAGTTTCAGTAGAGTAGTAGGAGCAGGGTCAAGATGACAAGATGAAGGGTTGGATTTCAAGATTAACTCAGAGACAGAAGAAGGAGTAGACAGAGAAAAAAGAGGCAGGGATTGACCAGGTTGATTCGGCAGATAACTAATGTTAGTGGCATCATTAAAGAGGCACTGGTTTACGGCACCTGCCTTTTCTAACATGTGAGCCAAGAATGAAGTGCAAAGTTCATCAGAAGCTAGAGCAACATGAGATGGAGGTTTGGTAAGTTTATTTATTGTGTTGAATAATGCTTTTGGCCTGTTGCTTGATTTTTTAATTGTAGCAGATACAAAACTGGAACGAGCCAGGTTCAGGGCCGATTTGAATTTCTTGATATGTTCGGTAAATGCCAAATGGTGAACAGTCAGGCCAGTTTTCCTGTAGTAACGCTCAAGCCGTCTACCAGTGGCCTTTAAGATACGGAGCTCAGGAGTGAACCAAGGAGTCGAATGTGTGGAAGGGACACTTTTGGTCTTGACAGGAGCATGCCTATCTAAGATATCTGAGATTATGGAGTTATAGTTAGATAGTATCAGTGAGGGTGAGGAGATATCAAAGACATCAGAGAAATTAGAAGAGGAAACGGAGGTACAAAATAATGCAGTATAAACAGCTTTGAGATTGCGGTAAGATATGACAGTTGTAGAACAATTCTTATGCATAGGCAAGCTGAAGCTAAAATCAAGAAATTTATGATCAGAAATACCAGTGTCAGTAGAAGTGATGGAAGAGATATTGGCCCTTGATGTACAAATCAAATCAAGGGTATGACCACGGGTATGAGTAGGAAAATTAACATGCTGAATTAGATTAAAACATTCAAAAATAGAAAGTAACTGGTTGGTGTTAGAGCAAACAGCATCAACATGAATATTAAAGTCACCAAGCAGTAGAATGGGAAATGGCAATGAGCAGGCAAGGGTCAACAGTTCACTGAGTTCAGAAAAGAAGTTAGACAGGACCTTAGGAGGTCGATAGAGCAAAATAATTATGAGAGAGTCAGAGTGTATGTATCTTGGGCGACGGAGAATCCCTAGTCTCTGACAGTATTCATACGTCACCGAATCAAGACGCGGGCGGCAGTTAAAGGCCCTCAGTTGTGATGTAGAATATTCAATATCCATCACAGATGTAAGACAAAAAATAAGGCAGAGGAAAAAAGAAAAAATGTTTTTGCACAAGGCATGTTGATACTGAGAAAGTGAAAGCTCAACCACAAGCAAAACCACGTTAGCCAAACCTGAACGTCACTTCACCAAAACAGCTGACTAAATAGGAGGTAACGCACCCTGATAGTAAACAGTAAACAAACGGCGCAACCGATAGAAAGAGCGGTAACTCACCCATCTGAGGAGCCAAGTGTGGTAGAGATGTAACAGGGAAGAAAGCTCGTAGCAGCCCGATGGCAGACTTATCAACAGTTCAGTTCAGAGTTTAAACAGTGGAAAAAGGAGTAATCCAACCAGGCGCGAAACAGCTGCACAGACACGCACAGTATTCGCAACGTCTTGCAGACAGCAGAGGTGGTCAGTGCAGTGACAACAGTCCAGGTCAGGGAAACGGAGTAATCAACACAGAGTTCCGATGAAAAAAAAAAAAAAAAAATATCCGAACCAGACAAACAGTACAAACAATCCAGGATACGAAGCGGCAGCACAAACGCGCACAGTGTACTCGACCCGGAACCGGAAATCCGATGATGTGGCTGGTGAATCTGTGACAGTACTCCCTCCCCGACAGGTGTCTTCTGGGGCCTGGGGCCAACGGCAAGGACGCCCACGACCAAGTTTCATCAGGCGCTGTACAAGGAAATGCATGCCACACATATCAGACTGAAATCATCTTAATGTGTGCATTTACCAACAAGAATTCTGCCCCGCTGCTTAATATCCATGAATAGTTAAAAACCATTTGTTTTTATACCACAATTCTTAAAGAGCAGGTCATATGGTATTTTAAAGTGTCCTAATTGTGTTGAAGTCCCCTACAACAGGATTAAATGCATCTCAGTTCAGAACATTGTAATTCT
Source organism: Carassius carassius (assembly GCF_963082965.1). NCBI lineage: Eukaryota > Metazoa > Chordata > Actinopteri > Cypriniformes > Cyprinidae > Carassius > Carassius carassius. Next base: position 26,847,253 of record NC_081791.1, read on the forward strand.
CTCAAAATATTAAAGTCATTTGCCATTGATTTTTAAACGATAGTTCTAAGCAAGTTTGGAGCAAACCCCTCCCTTCCTTGAGCCAGTTAGCGAGCGCTAACATTGAAAAAGCACATTTACAGAAAACGATAATATAGTGCTACAATCCGTTTTTATAATAATGACATAATACAATACTTATGAAAGTGAATCGCTAAAGTTTAGCTGCTAAACTGTGAACACTTAAAACAATAATGGTGGGTACGTTAGCCTAATGCTAATGTGACTTACTGATTAAACAATACAGTTTCCCCTACCCCCATTGATGTATAAGGACATGAAACTACTGCTGGCAGGTATGTTGGAAAGAGGAGTAATTTCCGAGAGTAAGAGTCAATGGACAGTCTCAATAGTCATGGTCAAGAAGAAGAATGGAAGTTGGCGCTTCTGTGTTGATTAAAGAAAGTTCAATGCCATTATGCATAAGGATGCATTGCCTCTTCCCTGATAGAAGAAACATTGACCAATTTAACTCAAGCTGAATGGTTTAGTACCCTTGATTTGGCGAAATCTTTTAAAATACTGTACTGATGAAGAACATTTAACAGTTTAATCAAAATGTTGTTGAATTAAATATTTAACTTAAAGGACAAATTCAGTTCCAGAATGAATATTTCCTGATAATACTCATCCCATGTAATGACGCAAGATGTTTATGTCTTTCTTTACTTAGTCAAAAATAAATTAAAGTTTTTAAAGGAAAACATTCCAGGACTTTTCTCCATATAGTGGACTTCAATGGGATCCAACAGGTTGAAGGTCCGAATTTCAGTTTCAGTGTAGCTTTCAAAGGGCTTTACAAGTACCCAGCAACCCTTAAACCTCGGCTGGGATCATGTAGAGCCCTCTGAAGCAGCACTGAAACTCAAATTCGAACTTTGAAGTCCACTATATGGAGGAAAATACTGGAATGTTTTCCTCAAAAACTTTCATTTCATTCATTTACTTTTCACTTAAAGAAAGACATGAACATCTTGGATGACATGGGGGGTAAGTTATCAGGAAAATTTTATTCTGAAATTAAACTAGTCCTTTTAAAATGAAGAATTACAAAACCGATATATATCTACAAGATTGTCAAAATTGATTCTAATTGTATTATTCAGATGTAAATTTAGATTATCAATGAATTCTTCATAAACCGTTCTTCAGAATCCCCAGGAGAAACTGAATAACTAAAAATCGCATTTCTATCTATCAGTTAGGGCTACTCTCATGTTGAGGTTAATTTTACCTTTGAGAGAAAGAAAATAATTTGTGCTGTTTGCTGATATCTTTGTATCTTAATCCAAATATTCTACTGACTCCTGTGGGCTCCATATATAGTGGTGTCCGAAATGATGAGAACACTAGTATTTTCAGGAGCTAAAAAAAGGTTTTAAGTCAGTTGTTTCCATCTTTTGCTGTAGTGTCCTTTGTGAAAAAGAAGTGCACTTAAAGGGATAGTTCACTTTCAAATTTAATTTTGGTAAGTTTTAGCTTACCTCAAGGGCATCCAAGATGTAGGTGTCTTTGTTTCCGCAGTAGTTTCCATTTTGATATTTTTAGGTCAAACCGTTCTTGTCTGTGACTCATATAATGGAGGTCTATGGTCACCACCTCACAGAGCATGCACAGAGGAGTCCAAATTAAACAATTACCCATCGTATGTACACATTGATGGCCTAAGACACGAAATGAGCGGTTTGTGTAAGCAAACAAACAGTATTTATATAGTTTTTACCTCCTGTACACAACCACGTACAACTGATCTGAGGGTGCGCGCCCTCAGATCAGTTGTGGACGTGGTTGTGTGGCATAGTCTGTGCAAGAGCGGAAAGCCCCAGAAGTGATCTCTCGCGTGTGTACATCACTCATTGTTTACTGTTTACTACACGATACACCACCAATCTGCACTGTCTGAAATATAATGCAGTAATTGTATTAATTAATTGGTTTATAATGCACCCAATAATCATCCATCAGGCCATATTTCTTATCATTTATGAATATTAGTATATTTATTTAGTTTATGTTTTTTTTTATGTATAACTCATTTATATTTTTTTGTTTCATGTGTATCTATTTAATCAAGGTCACTTGCAGTCCTATTTTTTTTCTTCTTTTTTTAATATGCTTGTTGAATGTGTTATAATTAATACATATTTACACTTAAATATTGAAATAGTCATTTTATGTGCCTTTTCTTTACTCGTCAAATTTCTATGAATGGGGCCCATTTTCATTATCTTGCCTAGGGCCCCACTGCCCTTCAGGCCAGCACTGCTCTTGCGGTTCTTTGATGTCACACACCAATCGGTCTGATGATGATGATCCACTTCAAGTCGAACAAGCCTAATGATTCAATGAACTATTCAAAAAGAACCATTTACTCTCCTGAATGAATCAACCATTTGAACGAATCAAATGAATGAATAAATCATTAAGACATTTACCACCACTTACTGGCAGTTTTAGTCTTATTTAGAGTATAATTTCATTAAAGAAACAATTTCATGTTTTCACAGTAATAATGATACAATTAAGAAAATAAATTATTAAAGTTATAGTTCATCCAACCAAAAATGACAATTCTGTCATCATTTACTCACATGATCCAAAAGAGTAGGCTATATGTAATAAATTTCATTAAACAAAATCTGAAACAATGCACACACTGTATATGATTGTTCTGAATATTCTTTTATAGTCAAATTTCATTTTTACGAAGTTTGGCCATTCATAGATCAGGAAAAAGTTAAACATTTACATAACATTACACACAAGTCACCATTAAAATGTTCTTGATGTTCAAAAATGTATAATTTTTTTGGGCTGTTTATGTTATAAAAATATAATAATAATTTATTTGTTTTTGTTTGGGTCTTTAGAATGTTAGAACTAGAACCTGTTAACACAATTTAGCTTTTAGTTAAGTAGCACATCTCACAGCTAATGATAATCAGAAACACAAACACAAAATCTGATCATTTCTTTTATGAGATGCACATGTTTTTCTCTACATGTTTACTTTCTGTTGTTACAACACAAGAAACAGTTTAGCCAACACACATAATAGTAACACAAGAAGACATTTTGTTTTATGATTATGCAGATGTCAAGAACAACACTGTGGTAAATGTCTTTGTTGAATATGGAAATATTTTTTAAATATTTGAAAATATCAATAAAATAAATACAAATAATGTAATTAACAGAACTCAATACATATAATACAATAATTCGCTAATAATTAGTTTATTTTGTACAAGACAATAAATTATTTTGGGTTCATTGTAATAACACTTCAAAATCAACAAAGACTGAAAAAGGCAGTTGGTGCTAATTGGTTATTTTACAGGAAAGCGAAAATAATTAAAACACACTGCAAAATTATGAAGTTATTGTTTAATGCACTTCATGTATAGTTCAGTTTTGAGATTTTGGCTTATTTTGCTTCCGTCTTCTTTTGCTCTAATGGAAAGGAAATTTCCAAGATTGTTTTAAGCCTAGATACTTTTTACATAAGTCATTAACTAATAACTGGAAGAGTTCTGTGATGATATGTTTTAGTTTTGTTTATTCTATTCATCTGCAATGTCTTAAGTCAAATGTATGCAAATTAGCACAGTTTAATTACTTAATGCCTGATTTGCATATCAGTGTGGCGATTGGCGATGAGGTTATTAATTTTACTGTATCCAGCTGTTGTTGCTCCATTAAGTTAGCCTGTATGCCCATGATATATTGTCTCAGCTTAACTTTAGCCAACTTGTTACATGGTAACTCATGAGTCAAAGATGTTAGTAAGACAAATGAACTATATCTGTCTTTTGGAATAATTAGCTGTAAATTCTAGGCACAGGTAGCTTAGTGTTTTGTTCATCACCACTCACCTCCACAGCAAGACGAACACGAGAGGGAGCTTCGCTTCTGCGGCTCTCTGCTTCTGTGACTGTGATGTGCCGATCAGTGTGTGTACACTGCAATCAATTTAAAACATTTAAAACTGGGTGCTTTCCTCTTAAAACTATTTAACAATGTGCTAAAATAATATTGTTGCCCAAAATTCATGAAATATTTTCTTGCAATGAATTTATCTTCTTGATTGATTGATTGATTGATTGATTGATTGATTGATTGATTGATTGATCCGATTGAAGTTATTATTTTTAACCCAACTTAAATTTCAATTCACATGGGTTATTGCACCATATGCTTGACCAGAGATATTCAACAAATGATCACTGAAATAAAAGTTGTTTTAATTATATTTATTGCTTTGTATAATGTATATTAAAGGTATTTAATTTTATATTAAATATAAGCGCTTTATATTTGTGGTGTTTCTGTCTTCTAAACTGCTTGTTGTGTTGTATCTCATAATCAGGCAAAAGACTTCTGAATGTGACAGACATGTTTATGAGAGCAGAATGATCAAACATTATCATCTTGTGGTGATTCACTGAAATGTTAGCATTAAAATATTAAATGAACAGCTTTAAGCCTGACACACTGCAACATCGAACATGTATTAAAGATGTATAAAAGAGTCACTTTCCTGCTAGTGCTGCAGTATTACAGACCACTATAAAGGAGTAAATATTAATATTTTTTTTATTAAAGGAAAATGTAGTAATTTTTTTTTTTACATGGTGCTCAAAGGAATAATTCACCCACAAATGAAAATTCAGTTATAATTTGCTTGTTTTCCGACTTGGAAGTCAGTGGGGATCAGAAACATTTGATTGCCCATATTCTTTTTTTTTCCAATATTAAAGCTTTAATAACAAACAATGCATGCTAGAAATGCACTCATCGCTTGATTAAGCCTAATTATATATTTTATTTAAACATTCAAAGTCTTTTCAGTGAAGAGATGTACATTTATACTGCTGTTAAAGCCATGTTAAGTATTGTCTATAACATCTCTGCTGTCACTGTACTTTTTAATTTAAATGCAAAACTGTAATTAGCTCATCTAAACATAATCAATATTTGAAAAAAGTCATGCATACACCCGACATACAGGCAGTTGTGTATTGAACATAATAATTTTTACCCATTCGTTAATATCCTAGGCATGTTATTATCAAATTAATAGTGCAGGTACAAATCATGCAAATAGCATTTAAACATTTGTTTGTATGGCATATTCTGTCCGACATGGAGTATTATTTTGAACTGATTAAATATAGGCAAGCAGGTCATTGTTAAGATCAAACATGCAGGCAATCAGTTAGCAATGTAAGGCAAACAACATATGCTTTCACACGAGAGCTTCTGATGCAGACATAAGTCTATTTCTTGTCAGAGTTTGGATTATTTGGTATGAATGTATTCTTCCAAACTCACCACTATAACAAATATATTTACTATAATAGTAAAACTACATTTCTCATTGATGCATGTCTCTGAGAAATGTATCTTTGTAGAGCAGCTCACATTCTTATTTGCTCTTGTAATATATTTGTGGCAGAAAAAAATTATGTGGCATTCTTTGAATGTGTGTGTTTTTTAGTAATTGCAACACAACTTATCTATTCTGTGAACTGCTTTTTCCAGTCAGTGAAGTGTGGAACATGTTTATTTAAGCTGTATTTGTATCAAAGTCTTTAATAATTGTTCCTTAAATATATTTATTCAGACTCTCAATAGCTTCCTCTTGAGAGTATTTTCTCCATTCATCTGGGATCTTGCCTCGCCCCTGAAAAGTTTTTCCATAGTACTTTTCCAGGTCTGTTTGGAATCTGCACACAAACCACTTCCAGTACGGCAGCTCAGAGAGATCTGGGGTGATGCTCCATGAAGCATATTTAGGACCTCCTTTTCTGTATTCCTTCCACAGGACTTTATCATTTGAGCTATTTGGATAAAAAGATCGATCACTGGCTACTGCTGATGTGCAGATGTCAATAGATAGGTTTGTTGTTCCTCTGTAAAACCACCCTTTCAGTCCATTATTACGATGGAAAGGCACACTGTGATCTCCAGGATGGTTCTCTATTGTGTTGGTGCAGATGGCTGCACAGAAAGGACACTGAACCCAACAGCACTGACAGAAGTGATCGATCAGAATCTCTTCTGGTCTGTCTCTGTGTTTCAGCTTTACTGGAAATGTTTCTGTACTGAATTTACTGTTTATGTCAGATATTATAGAAGGAAGTTCTCTCTTCATCACATCTTCTAGGAATCGTACTTCAACATCATCTTGATTCACTCCGCTGAGATCACTTTTAGAGAATACCAGCACATCAGAGAGCTGTTGAGTGAAATGAAGCAACCACAAATCAAAATTAGCATGTTTGCTGGATTCATGTGCTGCTTCTGTGATCATCTGCTCCAGGAGTTTAATGCTGTTTTCCATCTTGGGTCGAACACTATCTTCAAATCGTTCAGTGATGTACTGACTGACTTCATCTCTGATGAAATTCTTGAAGTGTTCTTTGGGATTTTTAATGTAGGTCATGTATGTGTTGAAGTCCTGTTTTTCTGCCAGTGTCCTCAGGATGTGTTTCTCCAGATTTGATCGGTTCCCATTCAGTGATTCACAGTTTGTCCTCATTTCATCTGCTAAATCTCTGGCAGTTTTTTTGTAGACATTCTGCTGAATGGGATCTTTGAGTTTTTTACAAACAAATTCACCAAAAATAGCAGATGATGATGCTCCTTGACAGTATTTCTGGAAAATGCTGTAGTACTCTTCACTTTTCCTCTCAAAATAGAGAACAGGATCATTGGCATCCATGAAGATTTTGTATTGATCTGTGAATGTCTTTTTTGTTTTATGGCATATGTAAAGTATCAGATCCATGAAGAATTCACTCTTGAACACATATTTCACTTCTGGCCCATCTTCATGCTCTTTCATTCTCATCTTCATGTAATCTGTGAGTTGTTGAATGCAGCTGATGTTGTAGCCCAACTTTGCGATGTTAAATGTATGAATCATTTCATCTGTTTGGTTTGAGATGTCAGTGATCAAGGCTCTTATCTGAACTTCATTCTCTTTAGATAAAGCAAAACCAGCCTTCTCTTTAACTACTTTGTACACATTTTTGAAAGGTCCTTTAAATCCACTGGATTTCTTTAACTGAACATATTCTGAATAGCTTGGCAAACTGAACATATCTTTGAACTGACTGCTGTCTTTCATACGGTCTGAAGGGAGACTTTCATAAATCTGATTGAGGAGCTTCTTCACATCTGTTAATATATCAATATCTTTGATTTTAGGAGTGTCTCTGATGATCGCTTCTGTCTGTCGTCTCCAAAAGGAATCAAACTGTGATTTCATTTGATTTTCATCAGTTGCTTGGTCTTTAAATTTCAAGGCAAGGTCTTTGCTCTTTTCAAAGAGAGTGTTTTCATGTTGATTTCTCTGAGCATCAATCTTTTTCTTAAGTTCACGCTGCTGAAGAACCTCATTTAATTTTCTCTTAGTTTCCCTCACAATGTCTTCTTGAAGCTCTTTGATTTTTATCTCAAATGAAGCTTTCCACTGATTCAGAATATTTGCATCTCTGTCTTTCTCAAAGAATTCAGACATTGTCTTTTTCATCTCTTCACTTTTTACATTTAGTTCTTTTTGAAGATCAGTTTCCTCAACAAAATTAATTGCTTCATTTTCTATTTTGTTCTGAAGCTTGTTTTCTATTTCCAGCATGGCACTCCGAAGACTCCAGGTCCACTTGCTGTATTCTGTCTCTAGTTTCTTGTATGTTGCGATTTCCAGAGAATTTTTGAAGCTGAACACAAACTGTTCATTTAGCAAAGCCTCCCAGAGATCTTGAATGTGGTCTCTTAGGCGTGTCAGCATAACTCCGTCTGATTTTGAAGCATGTGATAGAACAGTTTGTTTCAGTTCTAGAATGTTCTCGCAGTAGTTTGGGTTTGGTGGAGCCATGGGTGGACTGCCCTCCCAGAGCTGAGCGAAATACTTCACATCTTCCTGGATATCAAACGCAATCACATCACTGAATTGTTCTGCATCACAGACTTCTTCTCTAGCAGCGAGTTCTGTCATGTTGTCCAGTTTCTCCTGCAGTCGTCTCCTTCCCTCTGTGTTTTTCTCTCCAGCTGTAATATCTGAGACATTCTGATGCACAAACATGCAGCTTGGATTCAGTCTGACTTTATTCATCCTCATGAAGGCCTGGACAACAATCTGAAGAATGTCCTGCATCTCAGATGGGTTTTCTCCAAATATATTAATCAGGGTCATATTTCCTAGACCAACAACAAGCGTGGCCATCTCATTGTCATGATGTATTGTTGAAATTTGTGCAAGTTCCTGTGCACGAAGTCCCTCTGTATCAACAACCAGAATATAATCAAACTTCAGCTCTGTTTTCATTTCTTCTGACACTTTGATCAGCTGCATGAAAGCTCCTCTGGTGCATCTGCCAGCACTGACCGCAAACTGGAGTCCAAACATGGCATTCAGCATAGTGGATTTCCCAGAGCTCTGAATCCCTAAAACTGACAGCACAAAGAGTTTCTGGTCTCCCAGTTTCTTCACAACTTGATCTAGAACAGCAGTGACCCAAGAGAGAGGAACATGAGCAGCATCTCCATCCATCAGCTCCATGGGGAAACCTGAGATCATCATCTCTGCTGCAAGACTCGGGAGAGAACAGAAGTCAAACTGCAGATGATCTTTCTTGTTCTTCTTCACAGATGCCCATGATTCATAGATCTGACCAAACTCTCTCAGGATGTGCTCCAAGCCAAAACTTGTCCTGTTAATTTGCTCTGATATGTTTTCTAGATTTGTTTGTTCAGTCTGCAGTTGGTCTGATTTGTGAACCTTTTTCAATGTTGAGACTTCTTGCCATTTCTTGTCAAACTCCTTATAAAGTTCACAGATCTTTTCTGAAGTGAAGTCATTCAACAGGTTCATCATCCATCTGAGGAAATACTTTTTTTTCATCATCTTTCTGTGATTTCATTGTTTCAATAAATTTCCTCATAAACTCACTCAATCCTTGGTCCATCTGTTTTTCTCTTATTTCTCTCATGTTCTTTAGTTTGGTACTTTTATCTTCTTCTAGATCTTCTCCTCTAAGGCGATGCAGTTTTTTGTTCATGTCACACCAGTCATGCCACAGTTTCCCCTGACAGGGCAGGATTGTTTCTTTCACTGTTGATGGATCTTTTCCTCTCAGTAAACACATGATCTGATCTGCTGCTCGTTTTCCTCTCTGACACTCTGGATCATCCTCATCTACTCTGATTCCTGTGTGTTTGGCCACATCTTCAAGCTTGAAAGTCTTTTTCTGCTCAGTCAGAGTCTGTCTAATAGTCTCTCTTATTTGCTTAGCTAAATCAGCTTGGTTTTTGTTCAAAACACTGATTATGAATTTTCCATTCCCCAGAACAGTTTTATCACGGTTATTGTCAGTGAGCAGACAAATGAGAGGCTGAGGAGATCTGAAGAGTGATCTCACCAAACCCTTGTACTGGTTTTTCTGTCCAAAATCAGGTAAGAAGAGGACATTTACTGAAGCCGTACTGGTCAGAATCTCATATTGTTCCTCATTCTCTCCTGCATCTCCATGAAGATTACAGAAAGCAACACAGTCATCAAATGCATCTGTCTTTTTCCCAGAAGGACAGTACCAGGCGATCTCCACCACTCCATCCATCAGTAATCTGGTTCTGCTGCTACCTGAGCAGTTCCTGTGGAAGAACGTGTTGTGTTTCTCATTGATGAGGCTGTTCATCAGCTGAGACTTAGATGAAGACACAGAGCCAAACCTGAAGAAAGACACCATTGGAGTCTCAGCCTTGTAGACCGGCTGGGTTTGACTGATGATCTCATTGTTGCTGTTCTTCATCTTCCAGCTCTTGTTGATTTGTCTGAATGTCCAGAGAGGAAACTCAATCTGTTGTGTGAATGGATCAGGAACAAGCAGAGGCAGTGCATACTGACACTGTGAGAGTTTAGTCACCATCAGCTGCTTCAGGAAACCATCAGCACAATGAAACACGGCCATCTGAACATCCATCGGGTGAATATCAGGATCATTCTCACCTTCTTTCTTTGTGTGTTTTATGACAGTGTATCTTGCTCTGTAGTTCATGTTCATTAACTTGTGTAGAAATGAGTTTACAAGTTCATTCTCTTCTTGTGGTTCCTGAGACTGAAATGACCTGGTGATTTCAAGAATCTCGGCTGTTTTCATTTTATCTTCTCGTCTTTTTGCCAGATCCAGTCTGTAATAGAGTTCTTCAAGCTGTTCACTGGTTTTAGGTTTCTGTAAATATATAAAGACATAAATATATAAAATCTAATTTGATATTGTGTTACATTAGCAGAGATGAAAGCCCAGTATACACAGATTAGAAAAAACGAAAAATTATTTTAAAAACATTATGTCAATCATATAGATAAGAAATAATTTAGCAGGAAGCATTTTAATAATGTACACAAAATTCAGTTAATTTATGGCCCTATAATTTGAAAGGGATGAAAAATTAATTTTCTGTGGTGTATTTGCAAATCAAGTATGTATTATTGTCCATATACTGGACAAATTGTAAATGAGGGAAGAATTCTAGACCACTATAGGAATTAGCACTCAACTCTTAATGGTTAAAGAACCTCTAAATCCCATAAATGTCCCGACCCTTGTCATTATTATTGGTCACTTACCTGTAGAGCAGAGGCTGTTTGGGAGCAGCACATTTTCATGTTCTCCATGTCTTTTATTCTGTCTTCTTCATAGTCTGCTGATTTTAGTCTCATTAGTTCGTCTTGTTTCGGTTGTTCTAATAATTTTATCTCTTTTATTTCTACTTCATATTTGGTCTTAAGATCTTCTTTTTCTTTTTTGATTTCATCTCTCTCTTCTTTAAGTCTCTGGTAACTTTCATCCCTAATCTGTTGTTCTTTCTCCCTCCTTTTCTCAAATTCATCTTCTATTCTCTTTCTTTCCTTTTGTAACTTTGTCTCCCATTTCTCTTTTTCTGTTTTGTATTGTTCTTCTCTTTTTCTCCTCTCTTGGTCATTATTCTGTCTTTCTTCCTCCATCTTCTTTCTCGTGCTCTCTTTCTCTTCTTCATGTTTAGACAGGAGTTCTTCTTTCTCTCTCTTCTGTTCCTCCACTTTGTCCATTAGCATCTTCATTTCTGCTTCTTGTTTTTCTCTTTCCATCTGTCTGAACATCTTACACGTGTAGTAACTCCCTCCATTTGCTGTCACCATGTCACTGATTTTCTTCAGTAGTTCAGACACCTGCACACGGTCTTCAGTCATATTATTATTGAACACATGGTATCTGTTTCCACACTGTTCAATGATCTTCATCAAATCAGAATCAGGTTTTCCCAGATACGCTTCAATGGTCTTCTTCTTCAGATCATCTCCTCTGGTGAAGAGCACCATGGTGTACATTAATGAGTTTTCACCAAAAGTCTCCTGAATGATCTTCACAGTGTTTTCCTCCTCCTGAGTGAAACGGCTCACTGATATCAATAAGAGAAACACATGTGGTCCTGGCAGAATCATGGAGATGCAGTTGGTGATTTCTCTCTGGATCTCTTCATGACTGAGTTTAGTATCAAACAGTCCTGGAGTGTCGATTACTGTCATTTGTCTGCCATCAATCTCAGCTGTCTCTCTTTGACACTCTTTAGTTACTGAATCATGTGACACATCTTCTTTAAATGCTTCTCTCCCTAAGATGGTGTTTCCTGTTGCACTCTTTCCAGCTCCAGTTTTTCCCAGCAGGACAATCCTCAGGTCATCTGAAGCCTCTGTTGAATCTGAAAAAAAGAAAACTGCACTAGTTATAAGTGTGTAGTAGTGCAGTAAATGGATAAAAGATAACACATCAGTGGTTCGCAATTCTGTTTCTGTATTGACAACCCCTGATGTCTCTCAGTGTTGACCAACAAAACAGATGTCTTCATTTGCTACACAAATAATGGGAAGGAAACTACTGTGATTCAACATCTCAGCGTGGTTTTGAGACATACTGTATTCTCTCATTATTACCTTGCTGAATCTGTGTCTCTAATGAGATTATTTTCTTCCTCATTTCTTCAAATGTCTTTAAATGTGAATCCAAAAATGTTTCTGTGGAGTAACAGCTTCTATTTTCTTCCACCATCTGCTCCAGTTCAGTCACCAACATGGAGACGTGTGTGTTTGGCTCAAGGAAGTGATGTCTTCCCCCAAAACCCTCAATGACTGATTTCATTTCTTTATTCAGTTCTTGAGTCTTGTGCTCTGGCTTCTGGAGTATGAGCACCATGATGTGGTTGTAGATCTTTGAGCTAAATACTTTCTGAATCTCCTCTGTTTCTCTTTTGTCTTCATCAGAAATTGGACCATCAGAAACAATGAAGAGGAACACATGAACTCCAGGATCACAGAGAGACACACATCGTAGAGTCTGACGCATCACTTCCTTCTCTGAGAGATGAGTAAGAACTGGAAGCTCCACCAGAGTGATCAGACGTCCATGAACTTCCCCCTCCAGCTTCACACACTCTCTTAGTTCTGATCTGATCTCTCTCTGGTTCAGGATGAAGTTTGATATGAAGCATTTTGATTCTCTGTCACTCCCACACAGAACCACATTCAGCTTTGATAAAACGTTGACATCCTCTGCCACTGAAAAACACTCAACATTAGTTTGGTTGGTCAGTTACATGACTTATATTAAAGTTTTCTTTAGTCTTAAACATTATAAAATGTGCAACAGCAATTAACTCATGTACATTGAAATATAAATTAAGTTTCCACTCTAATGAATTAGCCAATGTAATTATATAATAATGTTTATTAAAGTTATTTGTTTTACAGTTAACTTTTTTTCCAAATCTCCCCAAACTAATATATATTCAAGTAAAAAATAATTTAACACATACCTTTCTCTGTATTATATAGACCTCCCTGAACACACATAATTTGGTGCAAAAACAGACCTCCCTGATACAAATATTTTTTTATTTTTATGACTTATGATCCACTATAAGTGTGCGGTGGTGTTTGTGTCTATAGAGACACTGCCCTGGTTATTTTATTCTTCTATGGAGTGGGGGAACTATTAAGTCACTGTCACGATTGTCAGCTGGAGTGCTCATGAACTCCAGTAGAGGGCACTCCACTCAGGACTATTGTATTTGGTGTCTGAACTCTAGGGGTGTAACGATTCACTCGTTTTCTCGATGCAACGATTACAAACCCTGTCGATTCATATGCATCGATCTTGAAACATGATTTTTGAATCGTGAATCGCCGATCTTGGACAGCAATCGATTCAAAATGCTAAGAATCGAATGAATCGCGATTTCTATAGCGATTCAATGCTTTCAAAATGTATACACATTAAATTACTACACGCACAAATTAATGGAGACCTTGAAGAGTGTTCGTGAATCGTGCCTCTTATCTGTCCTTCACGCGCTCCACTGTTTACCGACTGAGACTGTCACAGGATTGCGCTCGCGCTCTGTTCGTCTCTGACGCAGCTGACGTGTGATCTATAGGACTCGTGTCCAGTAATGCTAACGTGAAGTAGTTTTACTTTTCTGTAGTTTGTCAATGGCTCTCTGCATCTTACCGACGGAGTTACCGGAGCCGTCGACAGCTGTATTTATTGCATGGACGGAGCAGAAATGTAAGTGTCTAAATCATACGCACAGGTCCATTGAATGATAAATGTTTTTAAACAATGCGGATGAACCGAATATGCGAAGGAAACTTTTAAAATTAACCACAGCATTAACAACGACCTTGAAATAAGAGCGCGAGATTTATCTGATAATCAGATGCATGAAAGTAGCCTAGCGTTTGTTTTCTTTAGCAAACAGACATCTGGCACGTTTTCTCTCAGAATCATTCGCTGATGGAGAGGAAAAGTTAAATAGAGATGAAGACGTTTTTACACTGAAAGAGAAGCGATCTCGCTCTCATAGACGTGCCAGGCTATATCTGCAGCTAAACTGAATAAAAGCAGAATGAACTGATGAAACTAAAAAAAACCCACAAACAATTTATGAATGATGCAGTGCTAATTGACATTTATTACAGTACAGAAACTTTAAAGTATATTTTCTACCTTATTCTGTCCAGAAAATTTAAATAATTGCTAATTAAATGTAGCCTAGAATATAAAACAATCATAAAATTGCCATTAGGAAAAAAATATATATTACAAATGATTGATTATTGTCCAGCAGTGTATTTGAATTATTACAGCTAATTAAAAGTAATTAAAAAAGAAGATAATTCCTTGTAAAAAAAATAAAAATAATAATAATAATTATTATTATTATTATATAGGCTACATACATAAAATGATTGTATTTGACATTTCTGTCACTTCTGAAATTATGGCTACGCCCCTGGTGTGACAAAATGTTAGCTTATACATAATACTCTTTAAGCTCTTTTTTAAAAACTTGGCTTACATACATTTTTACGTATGCCATGTCGCATCATTAAACTAGCATTTAACAATGGACAAAAGTTTTTTTTCTTTTTTCTAACCTATGGTTCTCTAACCATAAATGCTACTGTAATTTGCCCCCTGACTAAGCATTTAAATAATTTAGTAGAAGCATTTAAATAATCCCGTGAATGCACTTAAAGAATGCAGAATCGAATCGTTATAATTGAATCAAATCGAATTTAATTGTGAATCGAATCGAATTGAATCGTTTTAAATTTGCAAAAATCGTTATTGAATCAAATCAAAAACCTATGAATCGTAATCGAATCGAATCGCTGCCTTCCCAAAGATGCACAGCCCTACTGAACTCCATTCCGCATCATCCCGTGCCTAGTGCTAATCACCGCCAGCTATTCCCCATTACCACTGCCCTATATATACTGTTTTTGAACTGAAGTTAATGCAAAGTCTTGTCTAGCACCGTCTGACATTTCTGAGCGGTTTCCTAGTGTTTGTTCCTTCTGTGTCTGATCTTGGATTGTTTATACCGCCTGTGATTCTCTGCCGCCAGCCCCGATCTCTGCCTGGTATTGTCACTGATTCAGGATATCCCTTACCACACTTGATGCTGTTACCTGATTTCTGCCTGTTTGAACATTCTCTAATAAATACTGCAATTGGATCTGAACGTCTCTGATTCCATGTTTCAGGAGACTTCACCAAACCAGGATCCAGCAGGCCGGTATCTTTTAATTATCGAGATATCTGTTCCCACTTCTAGGTCAGCGTTTCACCTATCCAGATCAACCATGGACCCATTAGACCAGCTATTACATCTTTGTCAAGGAGGCCTATCTATTGAGGAGCATGTTCAATGGTTCTGTGAGTTATCATATCAAATACTGTTTTATGAAGTTTTTTTTTTAAGGTTTTAAGGACTTGTTCTGTTTTGGACTCCATGAACCAACAAAATCATGGTTACCTGGAGGGGAATTTAATGGCAGTTTTGAGGGACATCATGGAATATTCTCTTTTGTTGTGTGACTCTCCGTTCACTGGGGGTGAGGCAGGGGACAGTGTTGAAACCCCAAATTGTTTTGGGTGGGGCCAACATTGTCAAGCGCAGATGGCAGTTGAGCTTGAACCACCAGAGCCAAGATGTCACAAGATGGCCGCCAGCCCCGAGCCACTGCACAAGATGGCCACTGCTGCAGAGCTTCTCCACAAGAGTCTAGACCCAGAATGCCCGACATGTCCAAGTCAGCTCCCAAGATGGCTACCCTGCCGCAGCCAGAATCAGCACCCAAGATGGCTGCCATGCCAGATCCTCCACCCATCATGAAAGTTACGCCAATGTCTTCAGCCACCATGGACAACATGCCAGAGTTCCCAGTCATCATGAGTGTTGCATTTGGAAACAACAGGGCTTTCCATGACTGTTTGAGGCTTGCTTCTAGTTTGGCAGACCCACCGTTGACATCAGTGTGAGCAGCTGGCATTTCAAGGCCTTCAGCACCAGCAGTTACTGAGGCAGTTCACCTATCTACAGTACTTCCAGTTATGGGGGTAGCTATCTGGTGTGTTTGGGTTGCATACTGTCCTACAGCTTCTACAGAATCCGTTCCTCAGCCAAGCCCAGCCCTGGAATCCATTCCTGAGCCAAGTCTAGTCCTTGAGTTCGCTCCAGTACCCTCGTCATGGCCAGGAGTGCCGTTTCCTGGTCCTATGACTCTAGTGAGTCCAATGCTTTCTGAAGTGGCAGATTGCACTGCAGAACCTCCCAAAGTGGCAGCATCTGCTCCAGCTCCTCCCGAGGTCACTGTTTCTGCTGTAGAACCTCTAGAGGTTGCAGCATCGGCTGCAGAATCTCCACAGGTGTCAGTAGTGTCCACCTGTGAACTCCTTGCCTGCCCGGTCACGGCCACGGAGGCCGTCTATGAACTCCCTACCCACCCTATCACAGCCATGGAGGCTGCCATTAATCTCTTTTTTTCTCTGTTTCAGGCTTACTGGACCAGACTTGCTCTCCTGTGCCATCAACTCCATTGTGGTGGTCCTCTGCTCCAAGCTTGTGGGCCTCTGTCCCATCTTCTCGGCTGTGGTGGTCCTCTGCTCTGCCCTGGTGGGCTCCAGTTTTGTCTGCCCTGGTCTGGTGGGCTTCTACCTTGACCGCCCTGCCCTGGAGGGCTTCTGCTCCTCCTACACCACCCTGGTGGGCTCCTGCCTCGCCAGTATCAAATTGGCTCTCTGCTTTGCCTGCTCTTCACTGGTGCTCTGCCGGCCACGCCTTGGCTCTTTGATTCACCTTGGCACCATGTTCTGCCTCCCTCTCCGGTCCATCCACTTCCAAATGGACCTGACCCTCCATCCCTCCCCCTGTTCCACCTCCCACCTGAACTTAATACTATTCTCAGTTAGGAGTGTCTGGAAGCCATGAAGTTGGTGCAAGTGTCGTTTAGCCCAGTCTGACATTTCTGAGCGGTTTCCTAGTGTTTGTTCCTTTCGTGTCTGGTCTTTGATTGTTTATACCACCTGTGATTCTCTGCCGCCAGCCCCGATCCCTGCCTGGTATTGTTACTGATTCAGGATGTCCCTTGACACACTTGACTCTGTTACCTGATTTCTGCCTGCCTGACCATTCTCTAATAAATACTGCCTCTGACTCCATGTTACAGTCACTCTTTAGGTGGTTCGGCTATTAGCATGACACTGGTTCCCTCTACAAGATTATTGCAAAAAATAAGATATTTGTTCAACCATAGTTCATGAAACAACATTTTGTCCATCAATAATCTTTTAGATTTCCAAATTTCAGGGCAGGGGCTTTCCTTCTAGGGTTCTAGGTGTTTTTGCCCATGAGGAGGAGCAAAGTTTGAATGTTGTTTACAAGCAGTACTTGACAATTTCTGCATGGTGCACCTTTAAACATTTGGACTGTTCAATATTATATCTGAACATAATTGCTGACTTACTGTTGGGTTGGTCAAAAGGTGGACTTCGCCGCCCTCTTATAACTGCAAATAAAGTATCATGCACAATTTCAAACTTCACAGATTCTTTGCTATCTTCATTTAAAATATTTTCTTTCTTTCATAAAACACAAAGGTTATTTTCCTGCTAGAAATTCAACGACATGGGGATAAGTAAATCACAAATTTTCCTTTTTTTAATACATTTTTGTATCTGTACTACACATATTTACCACCAGCCATTTTAGTCTTGTCAGGAGGATCTTTGCATTGACTTTGCAGACTTCTGCTACCTGCAGATAAAACAAAGTGATAAAGAATATTAATAACTGCAGAGACCACTGAGCCTACTTTGGGAAGTACAAAGAACAGGGATCCATCAAAGTCTGGTCATGTTTGTGGTAGTGTATCATGACACAACCCAAATGAGACCTCTAGCTGCGTTCACATTTGGCAATAACATGCAATCACTGTAAATAGATCAAGCATAATGGATCATCAGTCAATCAGAACACGGCATGTTTACACTTGGCAACATCAACTGACTTTTTATTAATCTAGATAACGGGATCGATCGGTTCCCGTGCATTATTTAAATAAGTCTGAAGAGAATGACCCAGTGCAAAGTCAACCTGAAGGGGAGGGTTTTCTTTTGAAAGCATTTTCAGTCACGGGACATTTTACAAAATTAAATTAAATTAAATTTATGCATTTAGCAGACGCTTTTATCTTACAGTGCATTCAGACTATCAATTTTTACCTATCATGGGTTCCCGGTGAATCGAACCCCCAACCTTGGGCTTGATAAGCAAACCTCTACCAATTGAGCTACAGGAACACTTTTTTTATTTTACAAATCAAAGATAGGTGTAGGAGTCTCACTAGTCTCCACACACGTTTTCTCCGTCTTTTTTTCTGACAGTTTGCGAGAGAGGGAGTGGTGATTTGGGGGAAGGGATAGTGGTGTTTCATGGTTTCAGCCTGTTTTGCTGCATCTGGTCCATTCATAGGAGAAAACCCACCAGAATCACAGAGTTAAAGTGGTTCTGTACTGAGGAATGGGCTTAAACTCCTAAAAGCCATCGTGCAGGACTGATCAGCAGTTACAAGAAACTTTACTTGCAGTTATTGCTGTAAAGGGGGTCACACCAGATACTGAAAGAAAAGATTCACATACCTTTGCTATTCTAAGATATTTAACACGGGATAATTTTTCTCAATAAATAAATGATAATAAAGTATATATTTTTTGTCTCCTTCATGTTTTGGGTGATATTTATGCAGAAATATGGAAAATTATATATATATATATATATATATATATATATATATATATATATATATATATATATACATATATATATATATATATATATATATATATATATATATATATATATATATATATATATACATACATATATATATATATATATATATGTATATATATATATATATATATATATATATATATATATATATATATATATATATATATACTCCTTATTAGATATTTTTAAATAAATTGGAGAAATTAAATGTGTCATGTCCTGCCAAGAAGAATATAAGAATATATTGTGCCTGTTCGAAAGGCTTCTTAGACTTTCTTCCGGTGACCAATGAACATTTGCAACGTCACTATCATGTGTATCACGGGGAAGCAATGTTGCCAGCTTAGCGACTTTGTCGCTAGATTTAGCGACTTTTTTACAAAAAAACGACTAGCGACAAATCTAGCGACTTTTTTTGACGGACCTTATTTAGTCTCTGAAACTCTCCGGTACTGCCGCACGAGCACGAGCTCTCTCTCCCAGCGCGCGCACACGCCTCTCTCTCTGCATCAGCTAATATGTTCTGCGGAGCAGAGAGGACCAGCACTTTCAGTTAAAAAAAATATTCTGTTGCTTCTAACTCTATTTTTCTAAGTATAGCCAAAATCACAGTACAAACATTGTCTTAATTTTATGTGAATGTGATTTCATTAGACGATGTCGTTAATAGGATTTTAGTGCAGAGATTAACATCTTTGAGAGCTGGTTATGTAATCTTAATGGACAGCGTTTCAGTCATTATAATATTAATTCCGTTATCGGACAACAGAAACATTAAAATATAAGAAAAAAAGTTTTATTGAGAATTTTGGCTGCATTAAAATGCAGTACATGAGCACAGAAAGGGCAAGATTATATGACGCTCTTACGTCTTGAATATGCTAATTAGCATATGACGTCATCTAGCGGCATTTAGCGACTTCTCAGGCAGGGTTTAGCTACTTTCTATTGAAAGAAGTTGGCCAAACAGGGGAAACGGGGGAAGTGGAGCAGGTACGCTGAGCAGACTTGCAGAACGTGAACTCCTTCCATGAGCAATCCGTTTCATCTCGCATTTGTATGCAATATCTCAAACTTACTAATTTAATATAGTTGTGCTTGCATATGAAGTAAGTGTATTTTGTTGTTCTTTATTTAAATCTGCTGATTGTTTGATCCCGCGACGGAGATTCATCTAGCGTTATTGCGCCACATGTAGCTATATGTGTTTATGACAATATATAGGCTATAGTTGATTTGTCACCGTTAAGCTTGCTTTCATGCTCATTATAGCTGATGCAAGTAGGCTAATGTTAAGTATTTACTGTGAGATGTGTTAATGTTTTATCGAGTTATTTCGCGACTAATGTCTAACTGTTTACAATATAATAAATGTGTGCCTCAGTCACGTCTAGTGCAGGAATGGCGCCATCTTGTGGGCTGTAAATGCGCAGACATTTTAAACTGCTTTAATTTGTAGTTTAATTTTATACTTGAAAGGATTGCTATTGCATAATTGTTTGTAAATGTTTTTTAATAATTACTCATGTAAGATTATTTTCTATTCTGTTCCAGAACCAACACTTTGCCATCAGTAAACTCCTTTAATGAGATTCCGAAGTCTGGGGTGAATTCTTCAAGTCAGAAGTCATTATACAGTTCTGACCGACTGTCTTACAATTTAAAACCTAAATTACAGTGCCAATAAAGGACTGCAACAGATAGCCCTGTTTAAATGAATTGAATCTGTGTTGTTTTCGTTGTGACATTTGTTGTTTTCTCTTACACACGTGATACATCGTGATACAACTATCTGATACTGAAGGCAGAGAGTGTATTAGACGCAAATCGTTAAATATGCTATTTCTCGCATACATTTTCATTTCAAAATGCCTTTTGTGCCCAGTGAGTGAGTAGGTGGGTCTGCTGCTTTTTGTTAACGCACATGAGTAGCCTATTAGGCTATAGGAGGCTAAGTGTTGTGAAATGTGAAGATAATATACCCCTTGATTAAGAGTTTTATACTGAAAATTGGTAGAGTATTAAGTCTGTCGCGATAGTCGATACATCAATTAAAAGCACGAAAAAAAAGAGCTGCATAATTTTTCCGGCCGCGATCATTTCTTTTTTCAATTTTTATTTACAAAATGTGACATTTCATGATATGGGGTTAATCTGGAGCGCAGTCTGTGGACAGCCCGCGGCAGACACACCCTCTCCGATGGCACAGATGTCCCGGGAATAAAGAGATAGCCTAACATATATATATATATATCAAATTACCATGAAGGAAAAAAAACGTTAGGCTATCAGGGGCCGTTCACATGTCGCGCCTAAAAACGCGTGTAAAACGTCAACGCTAATCATCCATCAGATGCGATCTCCGTTACAAGGACATTTTTCCACCACCGGAAAACCCTTGCTGTAACTCTGCTACAAGATTTATTTACGAAGAAAAGTAAAAAAGGACGCAGTGTTTGGATGCACCACATTCTTCAAAAACGACGGGGCATTTCACCCCGAAGAGTAGTTTCTTGTCCTGTTGACCTGTTGCTCTTGCGTCATTCTGAAAAGTTGAGATGTTTTTAACTAGATGTGGTGCGGACGCGTCGCTTCCGTTATGAGCGCGCATACTGCGCGTCTACATTTGAAATAACGGACTTGAGTGTCCAAAAGACGTGATATGTAAACGGCCTCTTAATCGGTTAAAATGTTTACTTTCGCCCTTACGAAAAATAACCATGGTTTTATTATAGTAAAACTATGGTTTTTTGGCGTGTTGACTACCATTTGTATAACCACATATTTACTACAAATACCATGGTTAAACTATGGTTAATTTAGCAAAACCATGGTTAATTTGTGGTTACCATGGTTTAACTATAGTAACCATGTTTTTTTGGTTTTATTTGTAGTAAAACCATGGTTAATTTTCATAAGGGCGGTTAACGGAAATGTTTACTTTTCGGTTTATTCTATTTGTCCCAGCATCTTGCAGCATTTATTAAATACTGTCTCACTTAATAAATAAAATAATTGTCCTATGCATTCAGTAACTAGGGTATTTAAAGTGTTACACATATCTATTTGTTTGGATTTGAGTCTTACCTGGACTAGACGCCACGAGCCTATGACTGTCGCCAAATCGAAAGAGAAAGTAAATTACGTTTTATCTGATCGCACACAGATGACGAACTTCTAACTTTTATTTATCACTGTCATCTTGTTTAAAAACATCTGCATCTCAAACCGACACGTTATGAACTGAATTTAATTGTTTCATTAAGTTGATAGGCTACTATTTAAACAGAAACTTCTAATCCACCACACCACAGCTATCTTGGAGCTAAAATGGAAAACAAAATTCAATTGGCCATGTTAGCCTGCTGTACATATTTTTGAAGTCTAAATTGACAGTTTATTACATTTTTTTCAGAAGCATTTCTACGTGTTCTACTCGTCTAATAATAACCCCCTTATTATAGAATTGTGCTAATAACCCCTATAATACCAGGGCTTGAACTAATTCAATAGGTTCACTCAGCAGAATCGATATTTTAACGTTTCTGTTTCCGACTTCCTCGGTTTGGGTGGAAGAAATACTGGTTAATAACGTTATTTAAAAAAAAACAATATTCTTTGCCTATAATTTGCCTAATAATATGATATTAATAAAGTAGCCTACAGCGTTTGTTAGTCAATATCCCGCTGCGCTTAGTCACAGGCACAGCATAATCTTTTCTCGATTTTGGCCAGATGTAGGCTAATAAAAAAACTATTAAACTGTGACAGTGAATCATGTCTTTAAGTTTGTTTCAGTGCTCGGTGTGATGTGATGTTGTTCTGTTTCCAAAATATTTTGTTGTTGTGGTTGTTTAGGAATATGATCAAATCTCCAGGATAATCAGCTGTCCAGATGGTGCATGCATGAGAAGTATTTATGACTCCCATACAACCCTTTAAATTACCACATTTGCAAAATGAAAAGAAGATGTTTAGATGTTGCTAGCTAAATAATCTGTGTTAACCTATCAGAACCTGCAGAAATGAGGTCAACTGATCATCCATATGAATTTAAATAGTGTTTCTGTAATATGAGTTAGTTCTAGGCTGGCTCCTCTTATTCATTTTCTACAGTATGGCCATTGGAACTGAGGAGAAGTCTTCAATAAACTCTCTGCCAGCTGAATCAGCTTTAAATTTGACTCCTGGCCTTCATTGAGTATATAAGTGTAATGTGTCAATAATAAAGAGAAAAGATCATTAACTATTAATAATAATATAGTATGTCAAGTTCAGTGTTCATGTCTCTAACATGACAGTGTTTCTGAAATTTCTCTGTGATCTGGAAAAAAACAAGATGCTATAATTATATTACATATTCTAAAACCTCAAAAATATTAATACTACCTTATTATGAGGTTGAGAAATGCAAACTTGATTGGTCCTTTCAGTTTTACACAGAGAGATCTTTTTATGCACAAAGTCAATTTAAAAATATAATAAATAAATTCATTACTAGGAAAGGAGACCACTTCCTGCCACATGTTTGTATGTTTCCATTGTACCTTTTAGTATGCTTTAAACTTTATAGCAGCTTTAATTTAGTTGTATTTCTACTTAATTATAAGTTCATTTCAGTTTAGTTCACTTTGTGTTTTGTTTCCAAATGCAGTGACTTCAGTTTTTTCCTTGTTTAACTGAAGAAAGTTCTGGCACATCCAACTATTAATTTCATCAATGCATTGGCAGAGGGAGTCAATGGGGCTGTAGTCATTTGTAGATAAGGCTATAATCTGGGTATCATCAGCATAGCTGTGCAATTTGGTTCTTTCTCATTATTTGACTTAATGGGAGCATATACAGGCTAAACAAGAGCGGTGCAAGAATTGAGCCTTGTGGGACTCCGCATGACATGGACGTACACTTAGACTTATGCTCTCCTATACTCACATAATAGCCTCTCCCTTCTAAGTATGATCTGAACCATTTGAGTACCAAAGCCCAACCCAGTTTTCCAGTCTCTCTAGTAGTAGGATTAATACTTTTATTCAGTAAAGATGCATTAAATGTATTTTTTGTGTGGCGCTGTTGTTGTTGTTGCCTCTTTGTCACATGAACAAATTCCTTGTATGTGCTAATATGTGGCACTTTCTGATTCTGAATTGATGAAAGTGTCATTAAAAGCATTATAATGTTGCAAAAGATTTCTATTTCAAACAAATAGTGTTCTTTTGAACTTTATTCTTTGAAAATCCTGAAAAATAAAGTGCATCACAACTTTCTCAAAAAAGTATTAACGGTTTTCAACACTAATAATAATCAGAAATGTTTCTTGAGTAGCAAATCAGCATATTAGAATTATTTTTGAGTCATGTGACACTGAAGACTGGAGAAAATGTATATTTTATCAAAGCAGTTTTACAATACATGCATATAGAAAAGCATTATACTTAATTATTTGAAATGAATGACTCACAATATTACTGTTTTTCTATTGCTTATCAAATAATTGCAACCTTGGTGAGCAGAAGAGACTTCTATCAAAGGCATAAAAAATCTTTTGTTTTTCAGATACTTCAAGTTCATTTAAGTAATGCATTAACCCAAAAATCATTAACCCAAAAACATGCTTGATTTTTAAAATACAAAAAGAAGCATTTCAAAGAAAGTCAAAGCTTGTTTTCAAGCTCAAAAAATGGACAAAAAAACACCACAAATATATCAAAAGAAACTTAAAAGTTGTCCGAGTGACTTGTTGCTATTGAAAGTTTTCTGAAACAAGTATATCGTTATGTGAAGAATCAAACCCAAATTCAAGTTGATGCAGAGCTGGGATTTGAAAACAAATGCAGAGGGGAGATTTATGAGTAATATAGATTTCATTTAGGTATTTTTTGTCAATTAAAAATTGTTATATGAATTCAGAAATTATGAATGTTAGAATGACCATTTAGAATGTTGCATATGGATACTTTTGTAATATTTAGACTATTTTGTTTTAGTATTATCTTATAAGTCCATTTGAAATATACCACATTCAAAATGGTTGTAAAATGCTAATATTCAATGGAAACCATAACTGAAATGAGAAGCCAGAGTTACAATCACTTTTCTTTGAGCAAATGCCATTTAACTACTGCCCCAAACAGAGGCTCATGGGGAAAAAAATGGTACTATAATATATAAAAACATAAACATATTGAAAGTTACTTTGAAACGTCAAGCAGTCTTGCAGTGTGACGTCAAATCAACTTCCAAGCGTTTTAGATGTACAGATGGTCCTCAACCAGAATAATACTTTCACTGTGTGTATTTGTTAGTTTTCACCGCTAAGTGGCGCTATAACCACAAACTCTGAACGGTCAGAAAGTGAACGCGTTGGAGTCATATAGATTGTATAAAAACAGGTTGTAGCACATTTCTTCATGTATCAGTCAGCTCCGCTTCTTCCGTTCGGCTCTTTGAGGGCTGTTTTAGTGGATAAATTGATTGCAGTCAGGCTATAAACGAAGTTAAAATAATGCATAAAATAGACTAGATGAGGCAGACTGAAATGATGCATGTCTTAATCACAAACACAGACAATACATAAAAGGTTTCAATTACTTCAATATAGATGGCCAATGAGAACTGCTGGATCTTGAAACGGCTGCAGTATTCTGTCATGAAATGCTCTTCCAGCAATACTGAAGATGCAATCACAGCTTTATTGTAGTCCCAAAACAGTAATCCACATCAAGGCAAAAAAAAAAACAGAAAAACATGCACAAGGTAATCCACAATCATAGAACCCACAAAAACGAAGTACCACAAAGCACAAGATAACAGAACTCAATACTGCAGAAACCAAAGACACAGACCACAGCTTATAAATACAGCTGAGCTGAGTCTTTCAACCACACACAGCTGAGAGTGATGGACCAATGACAGGAGCAAGGGATGATGGGAACTGAAGTCCACAAGCACTGGGCAGTGTCCTCTGGTGTCTGTCTAGAGAAGATTCACTGTGTGCTGCAGCTGCTACACACAACTTTACAGTCACTTTTGGTAGAGGCCTTATGACCTTACTTTTTAGGCTCTGATGTCAAGGCAAAGGTAAAAATTGCAACATCATCCTTTAAAGTGAACACAGAACCAATAAAAACCTAAATGTCCTAGGAGGGAGAGCAGATGTCATGACTGTGTCAAGCCTACAGCCTCGAAGCAGCTCCTCGTCTCTCCACTGAACTCATGGTGCAGCTACTGAGGTGCAAACTGTGCTTATCTTCCTGTTGTATTGTATTAGTAGATTTATCCCCACCTCACTGGTCCATAGGTGACAGAATGCCAAGTGAACTCCTACATTCTTCTAGATTTACGGTCTATATCAGTTTAAAAACTGCCAACCACTAAGATAAAAAGCTGTTAAATAATAGTTCATTGTTGAAAGGTGTTTTCTGCTTTATATAGTTGGTAATGTCTGATCTTGTGGTCAATGTGCCACTTCCTGATGAAACTTAAAATCTTCGCTGATGTTCATCAGATGAGGAAGAGAACCGACAGAATCAACACACTTATAATAATACCTGATAACTGATCAAAATGTCCTTCAGTATGTGGGTTTTCACTGTGCTTTTCATCAGTATGGAGGGTAAGATATATATTTGAAGTACATTTTCTGTTTGCTAGCAGTATATTGTTTTATTGGTTGTGGTCACTGATCAGGTGATTTACTGGAACATTTTCAACAGTTTGTAGAGAATTCATACTATACAAGTCTTGTACTTTTCACAATTTCTCTTTCATGACAGTGTTTCTGAAATCTGAGATCTAGAAACAGTAGATACTGCTCTGCTGTGATCTTCTGAAACCTCAGCATAGATCAGTCTAGAGATAGCTTTCTTGAGACTACTTTCAAACTGTAAACTTTATAAAGTTCCTTGTGCTTTTTCAGTTAAACATTTAGAGATGTTTTCACTCGCCCGTGAAAAACAGCAGCATATTGTACATTTACTATTGTAACAGATGCATTACCTGTTTGGAAAAGGGACTGTTTCCTGACACAGATTTTCATTTTCATTTGTAATATGTAGTCACTGAATGCATATTGTGCCAAAGCAATGATAAAAGACCCACAGATTAGCCCTCATTCATGTTATTATTATGCAATAATGTAAAAAGAGACAGTACCAGTAATATGGTATATCTAACCAGATTTAATATTCTCTCAGATCTTGTGAATGGCGATGAGTTACAGACTGTGATGGAGGGAGATGTTCTCACTCTACACACAGGAGACACTGAGAGTCTCCGTGAAGTGATGTGGCTGTTTAAACAAGGTGATCAAACTGTTCGTATCGCACAGATGTATCAGGGTTATGAACCCTTTTATGATAAGAGACTAACCAGCAGAGTGAAAATGAACCCAAAGACTGGAGCTCTGAGCATCTGGAACATCAGCAGCAGCGACTCTGGACTTTATCAAGTTTCTCTCCACAGTGGATCCGTCTCAGAGAAAAGCTTCAGAGTGGACGTTTACAGTAAGTTTTAGCTTCATAACAAAGAGCAAAACTATCTGTAATATTCAGGATCATGTGATCAATGTGTTGCTTCTGCAGTGTTACATTTATACATTCATCAGACGCATTTATCCTGAATATCTTTAATTGTGATTTAATGTCCACTTCACAAAATATCAACAATTGTATGAAATAAAATTACAATCACAGTAATCAACATACATCGATTTTTTTTGGCTCTTGTAGATTATACAGTGACCACGTTTCTTTTCAAATATCGTATAAAGTATTTTAAGTGTCTCTGTATGTTATTTTATGTACTATAATACAATAGACAAATAATATTGTCTCTTCATTTTAATTGGACAGTACATTCAGTCACGTCTGCCTAAATGTTTTAGCTCCATTACGATATTTAAAAATGAAGGTAACAATTAATGATCTATAAGTATTCTGGCGAACAAAT
This sequence comes from Carassius carassius, assembly GCF_963082965.1. Taxonomy (NCBI): domain Eukaryota; kingdom Metazoa; phylum Chordata; class Actinopteri; order Cypriniformes; family Cyprinidae; genus Carassius; species Carassius carassius. The sequence goes on from NC_081791.1 coordinate 26,874,922, forward strand.
TTCTTTGCAAATGGATTCTTATTATACTTTATTAAACTTGTAGTAAACATTTTTTTCACTTCAAGTCAATCACACAGCTTAACCATTTACACAGCTTTTGAATTATGACTCCTAAAACTTTAGACAACATTAGTATGTGTGTTTGTTCTCCTGAGAAGCTGGAGGGATTTCTGATCATCCCATCAGCCTCGGCATCTCTAGGACTTACAGCCTCTGACGCCCAGATAGTTTCAGTGCAGAAGAAGAAGAAGAAGAGAATCCTAACAAATACAATAGGTTTCCATCATCCTTCAGGCCTTGGACTTCACGATATTGTCCCCGTTTTTTAATTCATGAATAATTAATAATAATAATAATAATAAAGTGAGATTTATTGATATTTTGATCATTGAACTTGGAAATGTCCCCAGTTTCCATTTCATAAAACTGGTCACCTTACTCCAAAGTCACAGAAAAACTATACAGTTGCTTTAAAGGGGTCAATGGATGCCCATTTTCCACGAGTAGTTATGATTCTTTTGGTCTTAATGAAAAGTGTGTAACACAATTTGGTTAAAACTTCTCAATGATAGTGTAGTTTTACCCTGTCAACAATAATATAGGGGGTTTGTGTAAACACACTGCCAACACACATTTCAGCTCGAACTTGTAAAAGGTCATGTAGCATCCGATGACCCCTTTAATACATTACAACAACAACAACAAAGAAGACTTGTACACAGCATATCTGTGCAATAATCTGTTTATACACTACTAGTGTGGATTCGTTTCCCAGGACAAACATTTCTCATTTCTTTGTTCATTTCATATTGTGCCAGCAGTTACTGGCAAACATTCATACATTGTTCATCATCTTGCAATTTAGTTATTCCTGCAAACTCCACCTCAAAGTGTTGTCTTTTCTTAAAGGGCCTGTTTCTGCGCCTGTCATCAGGTCTCTTGTTAGTGTAAACCAAACTCAAGGTGAGTCGACAGATTCCCAATCAAACCCAAATATAAAATATTAAACTACCTCCTTGTGTAATGAAAAACGTAAAAATCATTATTTACAAAAAAAAAAAGGCACAGACACCTTACAGCTTCCAACTATACATTTTTTATTTTATATACAGAAAATAAAAAGGTTTTCTGAAAATTAACCTCACAAAACAAATCTCTTCCAGGTACATTAAAGCAGTCACAGAAGATGGAGGAGTTCTGTTCTGTGTTCTGCTCAGTGAAAAATGACAGAGGCGTCTTCATCTCGTGGTATAAAGGAGGAGAAATCCTGAACCAGTCCAGCAATCCTGATCTCAGCATCAACCTCAGTTTATCATTAGAGCTTCATTATAATGATCCAGAGACCTACAGCTGTACAGCTGTGAATCCAGTCAACAATAAGAGCATCCATCTTCACATTAAAGAGATCTGCCCACGACAGGAAGGTACGAGAACTCAAACTACATTTAACACAGAACTCTCTTCCTGCCACAGTGACCAAAGCCTCTGATTGACCAAATTGTTTACGAATAACCTCATATCTATATAATTTCTCTTCTTTATCAGATTGTCTGCATCACTGTGGTGTAACTGAGGCTCTGGTTCGTCTGGTTCTCTCTGGTCTGCTGGGAATCGTCACCGTTATCTTTCTGTTTGAGCATCTGAGGTTCAGCTCATTTCGAGGAGGAGCTGCTTCTGCGTGATGATGGAACAGTTATGAGTCACACAATGGCCAAAAACATGATGGTGATGGAATGCTACAAGAACTGTTGGCAGTAAGGCTGAAAGTGTAACTTGAGGGCACCATTTGGGACAGGGCCATAAAATGTCTCAAATCATTTTGACAATGAAGTTGGTGTTCAGGGAAAAAGATCATCTATTCCTGACACCCTTAAAAAAATTTTATGAAAAAGGGATGCTTGTTCCCTTCTAAATATAAAAACGTTGCTGTCTGCCCATATTTATCCACTCATTACAGAGCAGAACACACTGCAGGAATGTTCTGTGTCTGCTTCAAAAATGTGTTATATTTTCAGCAGCAATATTTCTTACATGCTCACAGCAGCATGTCGTGGATGTATCAGTAGCAAGTCTCGGTACTTGCTCTACAGCAGATCTATTCCCCCAAGAACAAATACATTAACATTGTCATGTACATTATCATGCCAATCCCTCCGAGAGTCGTCATGACAGAAATATTTATATATAAAAACAATTATTATTGCTGCTGCTATCATTATTACTACTAGTACTATTATTATTATTATTGATTAAATGAAGTGCATCTGGATGGGTGCTGTCAAGGTCTTCTGGTTTCTTCTCCTGCATGTCCACCAAGCAGAGTTCCTCAGAGGATTCAGCTGTCTCACATTCATCTGCTGATTATAGTAAAAGGAGTTTTGCATTATTAGTACTTATGTCAGTGAAGTGACACAAATTTATTTTACAGAACTATTACGTTCAACTTAAATAAAACAAAGAATATATTTACTTAAATTGCCGCTTTTTTATAATCTACAATTACGTAGTATCCATAATGCCTTTCTCAACAAATACTGGTCATACATTTGAACATATTTTGAGCATTCAGCATAAACTATTTGATATTTACAATGATCGACAGCTCGACCAAAAATACATAGAAAATGCAGTTCATACAGACAATGACTAGAATACATCTGAGAAGATTGTTAATTTTGAATTACAATTCATTTTGACAATTTTTGTAGGGATTTGAAAAACAGGTTGATATAATTATCCTGCAATTCTAATAAAGAACATGTGGTAACACTTTATTTTAATCTCAAATTCTCGCTATTAACAACCATTAAATACGACTTTGGCCTCAATCAACTCCTAATTGTCTGCTTATTAATAGCAAAGTTAGTAAACTAGTAAGGTAGGCTTAGTTAAGTTTAGGCATTGGGTAGTATAAGGGAGGTTAAATATGATCATGCAGAATAAGTGTTTTATAAGTTCTAATAAACAGCCAATATGTTAATAATAGGCATGTTGATAAGCAACTAGTTAATAGTGAGAACTGGTCCCTACACTAATGTGTTACCAAAAATGTTCACACATTCAAACTTAAAGGCAAAATAATGATACCCAAAATAATGAAACAATGTTTATATATATATATATATATATATATATATATATATATGTGTGTGTGTGTGTGTGTGTGTGTGTGTGTGTGTGTGTGTGAAAAACTATAGCGCTGACCCTTATGACTGTCAATGTCAAAGTTTCTTTAAAAATATCTGATAAATTGTAAAGTCTAAGTTGTCGCAGATTGTGAAATGTTAAATCCCAATTAAAATACTGTTTTTTGATCTCGATACAAAAGCCAAGGACATCTAATCCAGTGGACTGACCTCCAGAGATGCTTGATTGACTGTCTGCCACTTCTGAATCCACTGTGCAGTCGAGGAAATCAAGTTTCTTCAGGTTTTTCTATGAGAGATTTAAAATCACACTAAACTGCACTGTAAAATATGATCACTGCTGTTGCTACATTTTTGTGCGATAAAACGTACCCTTTTACAGATACATACGCTGACAACAGTGACCACTATGAATGCGATGACCACTAAGATGATGACCACTATGATGATGTATGGTGGGCTGACTGTGATGGACCGGCCATCAGAAGACTCTAAAATTATTTTTTGGAAAGGAAAAAAGTAAATAGCTGAAAGTTACAGTATGTCCAAAATAAATTTACAGCTTCAATACATTTTAGCACTCTATGCTACTAACCTTTGAATACAACGGTGAAAGTTTCCTCGATCACGTTGTTCCCGATCACTTCGACATTGTATGTTCCTGCGTCAGCGGCACTGGCATCACGAATGATCACAGAAACATTATCAGATCCAAGCTGGAGTGAGAATCGGTCGGTGTCGATGGCGGGGCACCCTCTCTTCTTCTCAATGTCAGAGCAGTAGCGGAAGATGGGAACTTGTGTGCCGTTTTTGAAAAGTTCACAAAGGGTCACTCGATTGACATCCCCCATTTCAGGTATTTTAACCGGAAGGGTGACGTTTTGTCCTCTTTTTACATCCACTGTCATGTCGCTTAGGGCACCTGATAAAATACATATTTATATTAGTGACGTATTTTTGCCTTAAAAAAAAAAAAACATGGTGCGTCTTAATCAGCTCCCTTGTTCAGTAGTAAGGGCACTGATCAGGGAGTCTGTCATTTTAAGGGCTGTCTCAATCGCGAAATCCTTCCAGTGCACTGGAACGTTCGCTCCCTGAAAGATTCCACAAAGCCCCGAAAAAAATAGGGAGTTTATGCTCTCACTATGTTCCCTTACCGGAAATAATGTCACATTTCCGAAGCACGAAACATAAATCACGCGAGCCAACTTGCTAAACATAATGACACGCAATAGAAGATTTGAAAAAGACAAACCGTTTTTATTTTTAGCATATTTCAACAAACACATCACTAGACAGGGATTGAAGACATCTAAGTTAATTAACATCTATTATTAATATTCGGCTGAAATGTTGTAAAAACTTGTAACAGAACGATGTGTTTAAAGAGAAGAAAAAAAATAATAGAAAAAAAAGAGATCATTCCTATGTGGTTTATTTCCATTGATGTTGTAGGCTGACGTAAGTTCGAGTGATCACTGTCACAACGTGCATTGATCCAGTGAACTTACAGTGTCCGAATTCATGTAGCCTACACGATCTAGTGATTCATGAGCTGGGGTGCTGATTGAGACGCACCGACAGTCTCACTAAACTTTGCCATCGCAAAATTTATACGGACACTGTGGTATAAGATGTCACGCTCTCTGGCGTCTTTTTTAACATAGTTTTACAAATAATATAAAATACATATGTTTAGGCTACAAAATGTACAAACATGTAATCTACTTCACTTTACGCTCCAATTGTGCAAAAAAGTTCGCGTTCTTTTAATTCAACATGCCGAACTTCTATTAATCACAGTGTTTAACCCTCTGGGCTTCTTCGTAAATGGGTCACACTTAGCTTCCTCCCTTAAAATTGTACTTTACTTTTTCCCAGGATAACCAATCAAATATATTTTTGTTCTATAATGTTTTCTGATTATTATTTAGAATTTTTAGATTTTTTTATGATACTTTGCATTAATTATATAATTTTTATGAGCTATTTTTTCCATTAGAATTAATATATCATTTTTTATTTTATATTTATAAAAAAAAAAAATTCAATAAATGCAGCATTTCACATCAAAATAGAGTGCCAGCCTAAAAAAAATGTTCCAGGAGAAGAACTTCATCTAGTGGCTTTAAAAAATAGCCACTTTTGTGTAATGTCCTGTACCAGCCTGTAGGCTGTCTATAGCTTCCTATATATCCTATATAGAAAGGCTTTTTGATTCCTTTTGTTGTTTTAGACATGATTTCTCTATCTTATTCGTTTTTTTTTATTTAGATATACATTTAGATATTCTAAAAGATGATTACTTTATTTTCTTAACAAAAATGTTTAGATAAGTATCAGGTTTTGCATTATGATTACCATTAAACTATAGCATTTGGTTAGAAAGGGAACACAATGTGTATGTGTGAATGTGTGTGTGTGTGTGTGTGTGTGTGTGTGTGTGTGTGTGTGTGTGTGTGTGTGTGTGTGTGTGTTGCATTTGAGCGAGAGTCTCTTTTTGTATTTTTTATTTATTTATTTTTGCATATTCTCAAAATTTGCTGTTGCAGTCTTACCAGTCTCTCTCTTTCTCTCTCTCTCTCTCTCTCTCTCTCTCTCTGTGTGTGTGTGTGTGTGCATTTGAGCAAGTTTTTTTTTTTCATTTATTGATTTTATGTGGAATATTCTACAAATTTGCTGTTGCAGTCGCCAGTTTATCTGTGTATGTGTGTGTGTGTTTGTGTGCGTGGGTGTGTGTGGGGGGGGGGTCTTATTTGCACTTTTGATGTTCTAGAGTGTCACCCCTTCATTGCTGTACACTTTTTTTCAGCACAGTTGCTGATCTGTAGCTTGTACCACCAAAAGTTTCTCTGAGTTTTCCTATTTTTTTGTATTTCCCATTCATTTCCTATGTCGCCCGTTTTCGGGCGGGAGGAAGCTAAGTGTGACTTTTTTTTTTTACGACCCTTTAACATATCAGAATCATCTCCTTGATTTTTTTGTGTGTTCATATAGGTAATACAACAAAAGTCACCAAGTTTCATCCCCATCCGATGAAGCAAAAAAATTAAACATTTCAAAACGTTCAAGTTTTCGCCCGTTTTCGGGCGAAGAAGCCCAGAGGGTTAATACGTGATACGAATTCACAGGTCATTCACAGGAAATTCTTTTCGAAGCGCGTTTCCGGTTTCCGTGTCAGCGGAACTCCAGAGATCAACATTACACGTAAACGCTAATGCTAAACGCTAGAATGCTTTACTTACCGGCGATGGCAAGACCTGTTATGAACGTGAAAAAGCGGCGCATTTTCATTATTTTTGTTCGGTTTGTCTCTTGATGTAGTATCAGCGGCTACGTGTGATTCGATTGTCACTGAAGCTCCAAATTGTTTTAAAACAGACGCCACGGCTGGACTATTAGTAGCAGCTAAGGCGGAGCGGTGCGAGTCCCAAAGCCGCTTTAAGTCGAACCTCGGATACGACATTATAGCCTATCTTATGTGTACTTTCATAAAGGTAACTAGTTTTAGCCTCTTGCTGATTTATGCCTAAAATACTGTTCTTTACCTTCTCATAGCAGTTAATACAGTATGCACGTTTGTTGTTGTCCTTGGTGTAACATTCCCCTGAAGCAACCTTCATATATTGTCTACATTGATTTCAGGCTGTGCTTTTCTTTGTTCCATGCGATATTTTAAAACTGAGACATTTATCATTTAACGTCAAAAACGGTATACTGTGAAATAACCATTTCAATTTTTTTTTGGATTTATTTGCTGTAGTTACTGTGTTCTGAACAACAAACCCTTGTTTTTCCATCAAATGTAGGCTATTCTAACTATTCGGTTGAATAAAAAATATTTGAACTTTATACTTCATTACCTCAGGTTAGCATAAGTTAGCTAGCCAGTTAGCATCAGCTAATAACATTTTTCAAATAGGCTAATATAATTTTGTAATTCATAATTATATTATTTTAAACTAAAACTGCCTGCACATACTCTGATTTTGCTGTAAATGTATAAAACAAATTAATGTCAAAAACACCTTTGTTAAAAATCGAATAGCTAACATGAAAACTCAGGACATTTTTCATACTTGGTTTATAATTTGTCATTGTTACTGAAACTATGATAAATAATCTGGACACATTTAACTTTTGTTTCAGAGAAGAAGAAAAAAAATACAGCCCTTGAAGGGGGTTGTTTTCCTCCACTCTACCCTAAAACATAAAAAAGCTCCATTACTCCAAGGTGTGTTCCGCAGACGGATCGGTGTTTGACAAAGTATCGCAAGAGCTGTAGACAGCAGACGGCTCCATGTGTTTTCGATTATCTCTCGCGATACTTTGATGTTAAACACCAATCGGTCTGCGCAGCGCCACTTCATGTCGAACACATCCAGTCTCACATGTTCGACATGAAGTGGCGCTGCGCAGACCGATTGGTGTTTAACATCAAAGTATCGCGAGAGATAATCGAAAACACATGGAGCCGTCTGCTGTCTACAGCTCTTGCGATACTTTGTCAAACACCGATCCGTCTGCGCAGCGCCACTTCATGTCGAACACATCCAGTCTTCAGTATCACATGATCCTTCAGAAATCATTCGAATTAAATGATTTGCTGCTCAAGAAACATTTATTGTTATTATTATTACAATACCTGCTTAATGAAAGTGGAAACCGTGACACAAAGACTGTTTTCAGGATTCACAGATGAACAAATTTGGAATTCAAGACTTTTGAATGATATTTGAATGTGAATGCATTAAAAATGTTTTTGTTGTTGTCATTACCATTTCTCACAATATCATTCGTTCATGTCATCACAGATTATACCAATATTCAGTAGGATCAAGGCCATGGCCCATCTTGATTCCAGGACATGTGAGGGCATGTGCAATGATTTTTATTTATTTATTTTTAAATAAAAAGACATGAAAAGGCAAGAACAGTGGGATTTTTGTTTTTTAAATACCAAACTTTATATAAAGATGATTCTCAACTGTTATGAAAGATTTATTTAAACCATTTTTCTTTATGCAAAATGTGTAATTTGCATAGTAATGTGTTTTTGGGGAACATAGAATGAACAAATAAGTGCAATAATTGGGAGTAATAATTAGCAAGATTTTCATAATATTTAATAGGAACATTGATTGAGATATATATATAAGTCCCGGTGTCCTCACTGTGGATGAAATCGATGTTCTGTTTCATAAAAGGTCATATTTTGATTTGAAACCAACATTTTCCTGAGATGTTGATTTATAACACAATGAGAAATTTAGTCTGATTTAAATAATTAAAAAATATATTTCCATAAGGGTTACACTTTCACTAAATTAATGTGAGCCATGTTTAAAGGCCAAGGAGAGGGAGTGGTCACGGTGAAACATCCAATCATTTGATATCTCTGAAAAGACTTGTATGTGTTCTGTACATGACATCCAGACTTAAAACTGTGACATGTAACATCAAAGAGAAATCGCTAAAACAATGTCCCCTACAGAGGACAAAACTCTGGTAGTCAGGAGGATATACATAAATACATACATAAATTCTCCCAACATTTAGACTGATTTAATGGAGTTTGTTGATGGTGCATAAATCCCTGTTTGCCATTTGTTATTAATTAGGAATATATTTCAGGTTATATTTAGGTTTCAGATCCATAGGAAGTATTACTTACCACAGAAATCCTGGCTTGTGTTGATTAATATCCTAACACACCAATCATAGTAGATACTGGTGTACATAAAACAGTACATTTTTTACCTTTTTATCATGGCCATGTATTTTATATTCATACAGTTGTGTTGTAAATGTCATTTTGTGATGTACCTTCACCACATCTGTGGATAAAACTCAACACAGAACCAGTTGCTCTCTTTATTCAGTAAAATGTAACTACCCTCATGAGTAACTTCTATCTTCAACATGAAAATATACAAATTGCTGTATGGTCTATTTTAGCCATTTGTTATAAAAAATGTAAAACATTTGCCTGTTATTATAAATTTGTAGAATAGAATTAAAACATTGTGAAAGTACTGCAAAGTTGCTGATTTCACAGCTTGACACACACATCGGAGTCAAAATGATTATCGTCTGAATAACAGTGCATCACCTGGTTAAAGATTTAATTTTTCACATTCAACTACCTCAGGCAAATCAGTACATCAATCATGAACCACAACACAATCTACAGTTTGAATAAACATGGCAGAGGACAGAAACATTCCTGTAGTATGTACAAGTTTTATTAGTTTTCCCCCACAACATCTATATTGCTTTCTCTTGCCGTTACAGTTATATACACATTTACGTATAAATATTTGATGCATATTGTATGTACCGAAAATCATTTAACCAAATTTCAAAAATCACCAGCAAGCCGAATATCTAGAGTGCTCAACTGCAATAAATATTGCTTGCAGTTAGATATTCAGGGCCCTAGACAGGAATAAAGACTATTGTTTCAGTTTGTTATTTGACCAATAAATGACAATTACATTTTTAGTTTTAAAAAAGGTTTTTGACATATTCCTAAAATATTTGTTTTGTCTCTTTATTATGACAGGTGGCCTAATAAATTTGTTAAGCACTGTGTATGTGTGTGTGTGTGTGTGAGAGAGATAATAGAAAAAATTTGACTTTTTTTTTTTTTTTTTTTTTTAAGCGTTCTTTCTTCTTGGACAACCAATCACAATCTTTAAAAGAATGGGTTGACCTTGCAACAGGGTTATCCCAGCCTTGTTGCTAAGATGAACGTTTTTATCTTTTCCTGGCTTAGAGTTGCTCTCAGATTGGTCCTGAATCATTCTTATGCTCAGATTTCAATTTTTTTTTTTACGTTTAAATGAAAACTAGATTTGTGAATTCTTGTCTCTTGTCCATGGACCCCTCAGTAAGTCTGGTAGTCAGGAGTGTGAAAAATAGGCGCTTCTTCATGTTTAATGACTATTTCCCATAAATACGGAGTCTGGAACCATATAAAATCACTTTTTTAGATAAAACTTGATTTGTGCAAACTTTCACAATCGTATATCATGTTTCAGCATTTTTAACTGCTCGGTCCTCTTTTTCTCATGTGATAATATAAAGGTGGCTGTGCCAATGAATCCAACGGTCCAAGGTATTCCTTAATCAGCACATAAGAATCAAATTTGTCATGTAGTCGTGTCATAATGGGGTCTAATGGACTATTGTCATTTGTGAAATATTTCACGGTACAGTTTTAGTCAGTTACCCTTTACTTGAGTCCTTAACATCACTTTTCTGATTTGTGAAACGTTTCACAGTTTTGGTTAATTAACCCTTTACTAACTCCTTAACTACACTATTCTGGTTTGTGAAAACTTTCACAGCAGTTTTAGTCTATTAACCCGTTCTCTGAGTGATTAACTTCCCTTTTCTGATTTGAGAAAGGCTTCACACTACAGTTGTGGTCAGTTAATCCTTCCATGAGTCCTGAAAAATCACTATTATGATTTATCAAAGGATTTACAGTACAGTTAATTAACCCTTACCTGACTTCTTACTTTTACAAATTCTAATTTGTGAAGCCTTTCTCAGCACAGTTTTGTAAGATTAGTCCTTCCCTGAGTGCTGAACTACACTATTGCGAGTTCTGACAACTTTCATAGTATATTTTTGAAAGTGAAAGTTTCCACAAATCAATAGTGATGTCAGGGACTCAGGGAAGGGTTAACTGACCATCACTGTATTCTGAAAGAGTTTACAACAGTGGTGAAGTCGGGCATTCAAGAAAGGCTTAACTGAATAAAACTGTACTTTGAAAGTTTTCACAAATGAGAATAGTGATGTTAGGGACTCAAGGAAGGATTAACTGACCAAAACTGCATTGTGAATAGTTTCATAAATCAGTATGGTGAAGTTAAGCCCCTTTCACACTGCACGTTTGACCCGGAAAATTGCCAGAACATTGCCGGATCGCCTTCTGTGTACGCAAACATGTCCCGAATTGATCCTGCGTCGGGGACCCGGGTTCAGTACAAGAACGAGCACTGTGTGAACAAAAGCCAAAACTAATGCTTTGAAGGGTGTGTCATAGTGATGAAGCACGTTATCACGCGACTCTTAGTGTTTTCAAAATCAAAAAAAAAAACTGTAATGAAACAGAGATCAGTTAGTTCCTCACTTTCCCCACTGACGCTGAGATCGTTTGCCAGCTTAAGTGAAAGTTAACATACCTAGCATTTTAGACTCGTGATGTCACGTGTCTTTACAGGACCTTTACAGGTTGTGTGTGAACGCACACACATATTCCAGGTAATCACTGGCAGTGTGAAAGGGGCAAAATCTAGCGACCCGGGAACAATTGCCGGGACACATTACCAGTGTAATTTTCGGGATAGCAGTCTGAAAGGGGCTTTAGGGAGTCAGGGAAGGATTAACTGACCAAAACTGTACTGTAAAACCTTTCACAAATCAACATAGTGAAGTTAAGCACTCAGGGAAGGGTTAACTAGGGCCCTATGAAATCTGTTTTATTTTTTCCCAAATTCCGTTTGAATTTTCTGGAATTCCATTTTTTTTTCTCTCAACTCCTTTTTAATGGTTAAATTTAATTTTATTAATCAAAAAGCATGGCTAATTAATTAAAATCATAACATTTATACATTTTCACAACAATTTATTAAAAGTTTAACAAAAATTACATGTTTAGGGCCCTATGAAATGTTTTATTTTTCCTTCAGCATGTTTTATTGTTACCTAATTCTGTGTTTTAGCAGGTTTAATTATTCATTTATTCATTATTTTCTTAAAATAGCATGTTTTTCTCCTCAGAAATTCTGTTGTGTATTTACATTTTTCTGGTTATCAAATGAATGAATAAAACATTTAATTTATCTTTTAATTATTGAAAATTAAGCAAACTTTATTTTTTTGTTAACAAAGGGGATTTACTATTAAAAATATTGATATAATATAGTGATTATTCCTTAAAAAAAATGTTTGTTTCATTTTAGTAGTAGTCGTTGTAGGCCATGTACTTTCTGCTGAACAATAGTAATACATTTCTGGCAGATACTTGTCTTTAAATTAAACCGTGAATACCTTTACAGTTCTGTGTATGTGATGACGCTAGTTTTCCTCAAGTCAAACAGTCAGATGCTCATGAAGTGACTCTCAGGGGGGTATTCCAGAAAGCAGGTTATGTGACATACCCGGGTATGTTTAAGAGTAAGTAAATGGATAACCTCAACTTTCGGTTCCAAAAACGGAGGTAACTTTCAGGTTATGTTAGTTGTCATAGCAACTCACTCTCTGAACATAACCTGCTCCAGAGCAGGTTATGATCCACGATTAGTTCACTTCAGCGAGCCTTCAGTGGGCGTGATAGATACCGCACAACATATGTATATGTATAATATATATATATATATATATATATATATATATATATATATATATATAATGTTAATGAGGAAGCGCTAATATAAGTAATAAATAAGGTAATATATTATTCTAATATGATTATTTCTTTTATTGGCATATATAAGAGTTATCTGTAAATTATGTATTAAGAGGTATGTATAAATTATAAAACACTATGACAAGGTAATGTTTAACTTAACTTATATATATTTATATATTTTATTTATTATATGTTATATCTCACTGCATGGAGTGGCATTTTTCTATAATGTCTAAATTCTAAATCAAAATACATATCTGATATGACTTAATGTATAATTAGCATAAAACAAACAATATAATTCACATTCTCAAGTATTAAAGATTAAATGGAAAAAAATAAAAATGATTGCACCGCCATCAATTAGGTGGAGATATGCTCTAAGCATGTAAACAACTAATTAACAAAAGAAGAAGAAAGAAACAGCATGGCGCGTGTTTTCTTAGCGCCCATTTCTATAGTGACTCGTCGATTCGTCGCTCTGTTGAGAATGTCTTGAGTCTTAACCAGGAACATACTCTGAGTTGAATTAACTTACTCCCGGACGAGTTTTTGGAACCACATACGTCGAGTAAGCAAGGTTTGGGGTTAATCAACCGAGAGTTCAGGTTTTAGTTCACAGTAAGTTAACCCTGCTTTCTGGAATACCCCCCAGAGCAGTTCTGGAGATGTTGTTTATGTGTTCGGCAGATACTGAAGTGAGACGGCAGTTTAGTGAGACGGCAGATACTGAAATCACTGCGAGCGTCACATGCACTTCTGTGTGTGTAATAAACTTAAACAAAGAATGTACTGTGAACCCGTTATTGGTCATCTGTTCATTGAGTCCATTCTGTCCTCCTGTGTATATTATCTCTGTGTATGTGCATGTTTGTGTTACAGGTTCCTGTGATCATTTCCTGGAGGCTGCAATTGGTTCTCCTCACCATGAAGGACTGCCCCAAACACTCAACCTCTGTCATTATTGTGCCATCACGTGTGACTGTGTAGCTCATTGCCACTGCACTATCATCATGATCCGTTTAGTCTTACTGTCTTACCAGAGAGATTGTGAGCGATTATTTAAGATTGTGGGTGTAATTGTGATTCCGATCTGCTATACTTGTTAACTTGACCCACGCCTGATTAACTATGATTTGGGTTCTGTTTTTGAACTGTTTGCTATGGACTTGTGTATATATTTTTTGTAAATATTCTTGTATATAGCTTTGCCAAATTAAGGGATCTAGGGGTTTTGATGCCAATTTATTTTGCATGTCTTTTTACACTGTTTTTGTTTTAGGGAGTTAGGCAATTCTGGACTGTACAAAAGTGTAGATATTTAAAAAAAGAAGATGGTTTGGTTTGTAACTTTGGCCTGGTCTGCCCCAACGCTAAACCCTTGTTAAAAAAAAAAAAAAATCCATTATAGTGAGACTTTCTTTTTCTTCCTGTTATGGCAGGCCCCTAGATTTTAAAAGTTCAAATTACAACTTTAAAAACCTTTTTCGTAACAGAAACCTTTCATAAATCAAAATAACGATCTGGACTCAGGAAAGGATTAACTGACCAAAACGGCATTTTGAAAGTTTCACAAATCAGAATAGTGATACAAGCTAACTTTACTGCGTTGCTAGATTGGTGAATGTGTATATGGTTAGTTACCAATAAATGGGACGCTACATTTTATTCAAAACATATTCGATATCTCTAAATATCTTTTGGCTTTAATAAGATTCAGAATCGGTAAACAATAATTTAATCATGAATGAAGCGTCCTCTGTGATTTCTGTTCTTTCCAACAATAAAACAATTAATTAAATAATTAAACAACTTTAAACCCCGAAGTAGGAAATTTCCGATAGTACGTGATGCAGCGTAACTCCGCATATTTCAGAACAGCGGCCTTTTATGTGAAAGAACGATCACAGCGCCCGAGTAACGCATTGAATCACCTTTCGCACTTCTTGCGTTTGAATGGATTAAAATCTGTTTAAACGTTAGTTAAGTCATTAAAAACACGTGAAACCCGTCCTTTTTTTGAGGAAGCAGCACTGAATCTTTCAGACAGGTGATTACAGTTTTAAGGGGCTGAGACGACAGACAGGGGTTTAAGACACACAAACAAGGCTCTATAAACGTTCCTGCCACCACCTGCTGTCAAATATTACACTTACTTGAGATGAGGAGAACTAGGAGAAAATGGCGCATCCTTCTTTTGTGTGTGGCTCTGTCTGTGACGGTGCTGTGCTAAATCTCGCGTGTAGGTGGTGTACACCTGCTACCTGATTGGTCCCTGTCTGTCTTAAACTCCACCCTCAACAACAAGCGTCAGTTCGAGAACGTTCCGTCAACTCTTTTACCCATGTTTCCTTGTTTTGTAGTTTTTGATCGGATTTCAGCAATGTAGCTTTCACATTAACAGTTCAGTCGGTTTCCTGTACGTTATTTTATGTTCTCATTGACTGGGGGCTGAAATCTAATTTATACATAGCCTATAAAACTATAGTGATTTCTCGATCCATTGACTTGTCCATTCAATAAATTATTTACAAACAAAATATGGCCAAGCAAATGTTTATTCTTTGTGCTACAAAAAATTAATAGTAATCCAAGTTGTGATAACCAGCTCACTGCCTCCGTCTAAATCCTAGAAACACCTGAGTTCAGAAAATGAAGTAGTCGAAACAGCAGGATATTTGGAGTTGATTTAGACAAGTTTCGTTAAAGGGATAGTTCACCCAAAAACCAAAATTATGTCATTAATAACTCACCCTCATGTCGTTCCAAACCCGTGAGACCTCCGTTCATCTTCAGAACACAGTTTAAGATATTTTAGATTTAGTCCGAGAGCTCTCAGTCCCTCCATTGAAGCTGTGTGTACGGTCTACTGTCCATGTCCAGAAAGGTAAGAAAAACATCATCAAAGTAGTCGATGTGACATCAGAGGGTCAGTTAGAATTTCTGAAGCATCAAAAATACATTTTGGTCCAAAAATAGCAAAAACTACGACTTTATTCAGCATTGTCTTCTCTTCCGTGTCTGTTGTGAGAGAGTTCAAAACACAGCAGTTTGTGATATCCGGTTCGCGAACGAATCATTCGATGTAACCGGATCTTCTTGAACCAGTTCACCAAATCGAACTGAATCGTTTTAAACAGTTCACATCTCTAATACGCATTAATCCACAAAAGACTTAAGCTGTTAACTTTTTTAATGTGGCTGACACTCCCTCTGAGTTCAGACAAACCAATATCCCGGAGTAATTCATTTACTCAAACAGTACACTGACTGAACTGCTGTGAAGAGAGAGATGAACACCGAGCCAAGGCCAGAAAACGAACAAAAGATTGACTCGTTCTCGTGTGAAAAGGTTAAGTAAGGCTTAAATTTAAATGTGTCTTTGTTTTGTATAGTATATGGTCAATAAAAAAAGGAATTAAAAAGATGGGCACAAAACCTGTTTGTTATGTCTGTATTTGGAGAAACGCTGAGCTAACTTAACAGCTAACTTAACAAGAGGGCTACCTCCGTTTGGTCAGGATTTTTCTATTTTTTTCTTTCTTTTTCTTTTGGCTGGTGTCAATCAACAATGAAAAATCATTGTCTGGCTGCCTTTCAGTGTCCTTTTCATCTTTCCGTCAGCTTTCTCCAACCATTAATCCCAGCGACTGCGCAAAATAGTGAACACACTTGGTAGAGAAAGCGGGTTGGGTAATACCAAGTAGTCTGTGGGGTGGGCGGGGGGTACATTAAAGATTATTTAAAATATGATACTATCTTTCTTGCTGGCCAGTAAAATTAAAAAAAGAAAACGAACAAAAATATTCATTCGGAATATTTCATATTTATTTTTATCTGAATGATGTGATGATATTGGGGGGGTTATATTAGCTGGATCTGATTTTTGAGGGGGTCATGACCCCCGTAAACCCCGTGCAAATTACGCCTTTAACTTAAAGGCATAGTTCACCAAAAATGGGTGAACTATTCCTTCAATGCTTAAAGAAGGTAACATTTTTTTCTTTAGTGTCTATTCTCCAAATCATTGTGGCATACTCCAAAATTAATTTCATGACCGGTTTTCCAGTGCAATGATGCTGTCATGTTAGCTGTTGACGTCTTACCTGGTTTGTGACAGATTTTATTAACCCTCCGTGGACACTAAACAGTGAACATTGCGCAGTGGTAGCATGCGTAATTTCCACTGAGGAGGCAAATAGTCTATAAAGAATCCCTCTGGGTTTCCTGTTCCATTTGCTGATTCAATAAAGAACTTACACATTACAATTACCTAGAAAATATATTTTAAGCTGCAAATTAAGAAGTAATGCATGTTGTGATAAACAGCTCACAAAATATAGATTCAGAAAATAAAGTCAATGGCAGGATACTTTATACAGAATCCTAAACTTCAGTAATCTGTTTAACTCATTTGTGAAGGAAACATAAGAGACTGTCTTTCTGGACAGAGTTTGGCCACTTTATATTTCACTGACGCTTTACACATCCTTATGACATTCAAATAATATCTCAAGGATTCCCTCATATTAAAATGCATTTTTCAGATGAATGTGTTTGGTTATAGTTAATAAGAAACAGCTTGAGGATATGTATCTAAATTTTAATATAAATGTTCTAAAGGTGAGTGTATGGGTGTTTGAGAGTCAGTTTTCAGCACATCGCTCACACACTGCAATCTTTTGGTGGAATCCATGGAAACTAAGGTCACCTCCTCAAAATTCTATCGGTTCATTTGCAGGTGCATCATCGATAAAAGAAAAACTCAACATAATATCAGTATCAACAAAGTTGGTGGAACTTTCTTTAATTGTTCAAATTTGCAGTATAAGTATATGCAGTAACATGTATGTAAGAAAAGTATTTTATCATATATCACGTTAACAAGAACACTTGAATGAACTTCAAGCTTTGGAAACACACTTTGGGACTAGGGATTTTTTGTGCCTTATGCATCTCATTGAATGTACCGGACCCAAATGGCACTTGTTTTGTAGAATGACTCAATAACAGGGAAACAACTCCAGGGAACCACTATTTTCATGATATGTTTTAAAATATTTATTTGCAATTTTTAGTTTTTATATGTCATTTACATCATATATTTGATAGTTATTAGATTAACACTTAACATTTCACAATTAACAAATACAGCCAGGCAGAGTGGTGGGTGCGACAAGCATATATAGTCCGTGACAATAGGCCCCAGGTGTGTGTGTGTGGGTGAAACAGGTGGGCAGAGTGAACCAGGTGTGTAGAGTGAAGTTGAATGAGTCCGGGAGAATGGAAGTGGCGCCCTCTGGTGGTGAGAAGGAGGAACTCCGGCTCCGGACTCATGACAAAGTTACAGTACCTGTACCATTTGTGAAAATGGTGATGTCATGCACATGCATATTACATGTTCAGTCTCTATGTATGTGTGCACCTAGTGTTATGTCAAACTATAGTGACATTGTTCATGTCAAATTAAGTCGATGTATCAAACATTAAAATTAATTTGTGCTCATTTTTATTACAATTAGTTAAGGAATTATGAAAATTTAAGTTTCAGTTTTGTTTTTTAGTACCAGAAAATGTAATACTTTATTTTACCAGATGTAATATTCTCTCAGATCTTGTGAATGGCGATGAGTTACAGACTGTGATGGAGGGAGATGTTCTCACTCTACACACAGGAGACACTGAGAGTCTCCGTGAAGTGATGTGGCTGTTTAAACAAGGTGATCAAACTGTTCGTATCGCACAGATGTATCAGGGTTATGAACCCTTTTATGATAAGAGACTAACCAGCAGAGTGAAAATGAACCCAAAGACTGGAGCTCTGAGCATCTGGAACATCAGCAGCAGCGACTCTGGACTTTATCAAGTTTCTGATATCTCAAATAAAAGGTTCAGAGTGGCTGTTTAAGTTTATGGTCAATAATAATAAAAATAATAAAAAAAAATATATATATATATATCATGCCAACAGTCATTGTAACACACACTTGTACAATAATCATGTTGCATCTAAAGGGCAGTCGTGGCCTAATGGATAGAGAGTCAGACTTATAACCCGAAGGTTAATTATCACATCAAAAACAAAGCGAGCCATAGAGAGAAAATGAAGCAGACTATCACACACAATTGACAGGTTATCAACAATACTGCATCCACTGAAACACACCAGTAAAACAGGTTTGTCTACTATTTTCATTGCCACTTCAATCTTTGAAAGAATCTTTGATTCTGTGGATACATCATTCCTTCAGCTACAGAACCACACTGTGTTCAACATTCCTGATCTCTGAATCACAACAAGAAGAGCCCAACGCTGAACAAGTCCATAAAGCTAAAAATAAATAACAGCTCAAAGCATTCAGAAATAACCTTACATAACAGATGTTCGCTAGGTTCATCAAAGTAACAGAAGATGGACGAGTTCTGTTCTGTGGTCTGCTCAGTGAAAAAAAGGAGTAGTAGTATAAAGGAGGAGAAAGGCTGAACCGAACCAGCAATCCTGATCTCAGCATCAACCTCAGTTTATCATTAGAGCTTCATTATAATGATCCAGAGATCTACAGCTGTACAGCTGTGAATCCAGTGAACAAGAAGACAGGAAAATAGGCTGACATGAACTCATTTACTACAATACATTTCCTGCACAGTCCTACTTGTGTCTCCACAGACAAAGACATTTTATGTCACAGAGGATGTTTATGAATAACTCTCTTCTCTTTCAGTTGGTCAGGATCACTGTGGTGTCTCTGAGGCTCTGGTTCGTCTGGTTCTGTCTGGTCTGCTGGGAATCATCACTGATGTATTTCTGGTTGAGCATCTGAGGTTCAGCTCATCTCAGAGAAGAGCTGCTTCTTCTATTTGATGCTGACTTGCATGCAGAGGCGTGTCCATTTAAAAAAAAATTGTGCAATCTTTTACAGTTACTGAGAAGATAAAGTGTACCATAGTTAAATTAGTTACTTGTGAAAATGTTAATTACAAAGGTTTTTTTCAACAAAAGAAAAAAAAACACACAAACACGCACATTTGAAGTTTTAATTGCATGTTTTAGAGCACTTAAATATGAGGCACCAATCTTTCAGGAGTTTAGTACACAGAATAATATGCATGCTTATTCAAATAAGTTTTATTTCCTATTTGGGTTTATGCATATGCTTAAAGTAACAGTTTTTTCCTCCCCAGGGCATTGTTAGATGCCAGTGTTTCCTGTCATAACTGTGGAAAGATTTGATTTTAAAAACCGTATCATAGCAAACTTTTTCTTGTTATTATTTTAAACCTGTATTTAACCAGAATCAGATTGATCTCAAAGTAAAAATAGGTGCTAAAGTCTGATTTTGTGGTGTCTGTGGTTTTAAATTACATGATTATAATCTTAATTTAAGTGATGAAGGCTTTTGAAAGTCTGCAAATAATCAGTGTTGAGTTCTACTGTAAGGTTAACCCTTCCTGCTTTAAATGTTTCTAAATAATTAACAGTTTGTGATTTTAGGAAACTTTGACCAGATCTAGGCTTAAAGGTTCTTGACTAGGCCACCTGGTGCCTCACACCAAGATATACTTTGCATATTAACTGCTGAATACCTAACATAAGGCAACCAGGATCATAGAAATACACCATAGATGAACTAGACAGAGACGTGCTTTCAGTAAAAAAATAACCTTATATTAGTAAATAGTATAATTTAAAGAGCCACACCATCATGGTAGAGGCACAGTAGTTACAACCAAAAAAAGACTTGGCCTACAGGGAGACACCAGGACTGGTATTGGCTGCTACCAGGGACACTATTTAGCAATGTAACAGGGCCATATTAATTCTCTGTCAAGATAGGTTACTTGTCCGGGAGAAACGTGAAGTTCACCAACCGTGCTCTTATCACTGGTGTGTTAACTCTGCCTCCATGTGACATACGAGATGACCAGTGGAAAAAGAGCCCTTGCGCCAGTCTTCACAATCCTACATAACAGTTGTTACTCACATGTATATTCATTAATTACATTTCTATTAATCAACACAATCGGACTCATTTGGGAAGGGAAGTCGTGGCCTAATGGTTAGAGAGTCGGACTCCCAATCGAAAGGTTGTGAGTTCGAGTCCCGGGCCGGCAGGAATTGTGGGTGGGGGGAGTGCATGTACAGTTCTCTCTCCACCTTCAATACCACGACTTAGGTGTCCTTGAGCAAGGCACCGAACCCCCAACTGCTCCCTGGGTGCCGCAGCATAAATGGCTGCCCACTGCTCCGGGTGTGTGCTCACAGTGTGTGTGTGTGTGTGTGTGTGTGTTTACTGCTCTGTGTGTGTGCACTTTGGATGGGTTAAATGCAGAGCACAAATTCTGAGTATGGGTCACCATACTTGGCTGAATGTCACTTCACTTTCACTTTTTCTCATTTTGCAAGTGTTCAATGCTATTGATCCTAACACGCTGGTTCTACCATTAACACAATAAACATTAACCTTTTAGATGTTGTGTCTTAATTGCGGTAATCAATTGTAGTCAAAAAAGTTATCAGTTGTAATCTGTTGAATTACTTTGATAAAGCAATTGAAATAGTTACACAATTCTTACATTTTAAATAGCATAAGCCTTAAACTATAACCCATAAAATTCAAAGTAATCTTCCCAATACTGTCTAACAGTAGGCCTAACCCTCACAGAAAATCTTCTGCAAATCAATAGTGAAAAACTTCATGTATTCACAACAAAAACAAAACCTTTTTTGTTTAACTTTAAATTTTTTATAAACTTTTATTAAAGAAAACTTCAGAATCAGTGGTGTGCACAGACCTCCTGAGGGGCAGGGGCGAAATGGCTTTACGAGGGCACAATTGAGGACCGGGGGTGGGAGTCTGGAGTCTGGCTTGTTCTCCCTCAGCTAGGGGTGGGCAATATGATAAAAATATAACTTTTTATTAATATATTGATTCTTTGTTGTTTTTTTATTTTTCAAGCATCACAGCCAAACTAATTTCCCTATTATAAAGCCTTTTAAGGTTACAAAATATGAAAAAGTTTGGCAGATATTAAAGCCAAAGTACATGGGTAAAGATAAAAATCTTTGTCATTATCTTATCTTTGTTATTAAAAAATGAGAACAAAGATACACATTACAAATACAGATATTATACAAATAAAGTGTTTTATTTTCAGGTACAAAAGGTGTATTTGGCTGGGGCATTAAAAAATTGAATGGACAAATATAAAAATAAATAATACTTATACATTGATTCCTATTTAAGTAATTGTATTAAAAAAGTTTCAGTCACGAGCATTGAGTGATTTTTCTGTGTGTTTGGTGTTTTATTTAAATTAAAGGAATAATTCACCCAAAAATTAAAATAGTAAAAGAAAAAAAAACCCTGAATGAGTTTCCTTCTGCTAAACATAAATGTTATTTTGAAGAAGGTGGAAAACTAAACAGTTGCTGGTCCACGGTGTCATCCATAGTATTTATTTTTTTTCTTCTACTATTAAAGTCAATGTGAACCAGCAACTGTTTGGTTTCACAGATTCTTCAAAATATCTTCTTTTGTGTTCAGGACAAGAAAGAAGTTAATATAGGTTTTGGGCAATGTGTGAGTAAATAAACAATGACCGAAATTAAATTTTAGGAGGAACTATCCCTTTAAATACAGTCGGCAACATGTAACCTACTGTCCCTTTAAAACCCGCACGCACATACAGAAATGCATCAGTTTTTCTTAGTTGTTTACTTTCATTTTAGACATATCCAAATGAGTCAATAAATAAACCTTATGCTTTTTGACAGTATTAGCACAAAACATTCGTTTTTGTGCCGCGCTTTGATTGTGCTCAGAAAAACCGCATGTCAGAAAAGCACACGAATGAAACATTTTAAATAACCAGTAAGGCTTAATGAAGATGTGAATAAGTGCAGTGTCCCATGAGAGGAACTCTACTGCTGAGTTACTGTAACACTGATGTTAATGCATGACGCAGTATATTGATTCGGAGAAAACAATCTTACTTAAAAAAAAAAATAAAAAAAAATAAAAAACGCTTCAGTCAAAATCATACTGTACAGCTCTCAATGCCACCCCGTGCCAATGGACATGGCACTGCTGGCATGAGATGTCCCAATAGCAGGCTCAGCTCTTGTTGTCTTGTGAGTCCACACAATGTCTTGTACTTCAAGCTCCATGTACAGGTCCTTCTTCATTGTTCACTGAAAGGGTTGTGTTAACCACAACCATCTCTAAGGATTCACCTGTGTCCAGTTCACCTGCTGACTGGAGAAAAACAAGAGTTTTTGTTCAGGTTATTTGTTGCTATCAAGTAAAAAAATATTGAAATAAAACAATATATTTACTTCTAAAGCCAATATTTGTAATGTTTATTCAACAATTTATTAATCTATGGTAATAATAAAGAAGTAAAGTCTTTCTCAGGAAATTCATTTATATTAACGCAGCACAGTGGACCCTGGACCCTAAGTAACATAATTTTTGTTTATGATACAAGACCCAGTGTCATCTGCTGGACTGACCTCCATTGGTGTTTGAGTTGAGAGAAGTGTCTTCCCCTGGATCCTCAGCAATAGGATTATTTCGCTTCTTCTGTAGGGAGATGAAATCTGAGATTTAAAATCTTAATCAACAATCTTTTACTGCAACTGCACAAAGTTTTTAATACCAAAATATCATGCAAGCAGAATTCAGTGCACTCAAACACAATGACATTTTATTGATCTACTATGACTTTAAATGAAGTCCTTCCTCACCAAAATATCTCAAGGACCTTCACAAGTCTTTCATAAATACTTGTAAAACAATAACTCCCCAAAAACAAAACTGCACAGTAGAATGCTGTTATTAAGTGCTACAATATTAATACAAAATGTGTAATTTACCAATGATGATACTTGCCTTTTTACAGTAGATAACAACAATGACCCCTGCAGTGACTCCCATGATGCTGTACGTTATTCTGTGATTTCGTTCTTCACTGAATGTGGTGTTTGTTCCATTTGTCCCAAGCGTCTCTTCACCTTTGGTGGATATAGCAGGTGTGGTGAGTGGTTGCTCTGTATGGGACAAAAATAACTAGACATATAAACCTCTTCAAGACAAGATTTGAATCATTAACTGTAGGCAGGTTGATAAGACATTGTTATATTTTTTCTAATGTCCTGGGAATATCTAGTTGGCTAGATCATTTTAGGAAGATTGCTGTCACGGTTGGTGTGAAAAAGTAAATATGGCCTTTTAAAGTTTCTTCTTTAATATATGAGAACAAATACTAGATGAGCATTTCATCAGTGTTAGCATAAAAGCTACATAATATAACATAATATAATAATATAACAGGTGTATTGTGCAGAATCTTGCGCCGTACTGTATGTAAAGACAGGGTCCTTGTCATTTTTTAAAAATAGTGTACAACATCACTGTCAAATTACTGATATAAACCAACAGTATTAAAAAGAAATTACATAGTATAGTATAAAAATGGTTTAAGTGTTTTTTTTATGTAATGCAAAACTCATTTGTTTATCAACTGTGCTATACTTCAATCTAAATAAAGCACTAAAGAATACAGTATTTTATACTGTCTAGAGACCAGCAGTGTGATCAACGTTTGTAACACATAGTAACACATAACATTTCATTATATTTCGCTAAAATGAATGAAATGAACAAAGACTCAAAAAAAGAGTCTTTTTTAAACTCTTCAAAAACTGGGTTATATCTGTAAGGTCTTTCAAAAACTTGGAGAAGGATTCAAGTATTTTTTTATGTTAATTGTTAAATTATGCCACATTCACCTTCCAACAGTGACCTACTGTCCAAATTAGCTTCAGTATCATATCACTGTAGATTTTATAGAAACTCACCGCTGACCGTGACTTCGAAGAGTTTCTCCGTCACATTGTTATCGACGTCGATATAAGAGACAGTGTAACATCCTTCATCACTGACTCGGGCATCACCGAAGATTACCGACAAACTCTCCGTGTCAGATCTGATGGAGAATCTGTCGGATTTCTTGACGGAGCAGCCCCTCTTCTCCTCCTCAGGGGAACAGTAACGGATAATGGGCTCTTCTGTCCTGTTTTCACACTTTTTTAACATCACTTTCCTCACATTCACCGGTGTTTCGACTCGTAGGGTGACGTTTCCTCCACTCTTTACCTCCACTCTCTCACTGTCCCCCACAGCAGCTGATGAAAAATAATATTTGTACTTTAGGAAACTGACAGACACATAATCACACTTTATATCAGGGTTACCAACTTTTAAGTTCAGCTCGGAGTGAGATTTTTTTTTTGGGTGTTGGTGTGTGTTTGGGGGGGGGGGGGCTTTGGGGGTTCAGTATCAGGTAATGTGTATATACTGTTAAAATAAAGGGGAATAAAAATATTTTGATGAATCCAGTCAAATGTCCAAGCACCATTTTAAACTTGGGTTAAATTCAGTGTTTGCTTGCATTCATTGTGTGTAATTATGTGAGTATTTTTAAAAAAGGATTATTAACTTTTTTAATTTCTCATTTAAAAATCTAGTGTTTAATTTGATCTAAATATGTATTTAAAAGAAAAATTGAGCATTAACTGCAATATTCTAGATATATTTAGTAAAAAGCAATACAGGTAGTGGGTAAATCATGGAATTACGAATGAAAATATTTTTTTTTACCTGACCACAAAATGTCTCTAATTTGCATATTTGCATTGGAATTTAAAACCTTCCAATTGTAACCTTAAATACTACACTAATTGTGATAAAAATATTAGAAAACCAAAATAATTGCACAAATAGTATATAATACCAAAAGATATCTTCAAAATATTACATAAATATTATTGAACTAAAATATACAACTGAAAAAATAGTTAAGCTGTTTGGTCAATATCTGAGGGTTAAGAAAACCATATTAATGTTGCCTCTCCATCACTCTCCAGAATAAAGTGATCCTGTAAATGCCATCGTCGTAATAATCAATGCATAATATGATAATATGCTGTCATGTTCACCCAGAATGGATCACGTGACCGCGCGGAGACACCGGCAAGACACAACTCTTTTTTTTCAGTGCTCTGGAAGCACTACATTTTACGATTTACGTCACATTATGTTCACCAAAACGGCATTTATTGTTAGTATTTGATATTAAAACGTCCAAAATGTGTAATCTGAGAATTTGTTTCATACCGCAAGCAGGGTTGTCACTTTAGCGTGAGATTTAAACGCGCAGCGCGAGACAGAGTTAACTGATGGACAGAATCTGGAAGAGTGTGACTCGCACCAAATACGTGAGAGTTGACAACCCTGCTTTATATAAGAACGATCAACAGACATCACGGATACCTTTGCTTTACTCACCGGCGATGGAAAGACAGGCTATGATGAGCAGGAGGAAGCGTTGCATGTTAATGAGGTCCGTGTTTCTTTTGGTCATTTGATTTTCTATTTAAAAATAAATAAAGATAAATGAGAAACGGTTTGATTTTCGTTTTTTCGTTTGTGGGTAAAAAATGAGATTATGCTTTAATATTTGTTTGAATGTGTGGGCGGCGCTGAAACGCCCCTTTCATACCTTCTGTACTGCACCGACAAGCGGCAACCGCAAGCTCAGTTCATTTTCACTAGAAGAGAAGCGGCAGACAGCAGAGCATATTAATCCCGCGGATTCTTTGCTAGTGGTGCTTGCAAGATAAAATAATAATAATTAATTAATTAATTAATTAATTAAATTAATAATAAAATAAAAAATAATATTATAATTTTCCAGCTGCTGCATGTTATTGACAAAGCAGACTTAACAACTTTATTATTTTAATTATTTTAATTTTTATTTATTTTATTCTAGGCCATTCATAAAAAAAAATAAAATAGGAAAAACCCAACCCCACATTTATAATAAAATTTATATTAAAATAAGTTAAGTTTTCCCCATAATTAGTCTACTTTAAATGTTTTAATTATAGGCTATAGGCTACTTAGAATTATGAACTGAATTCACGAATTCTGTAGATGACAGTATGAATATAGTGATGGTGTGACATCATTACAGATAATGAGTTCAGACGGGAAACACTGCACCTCTCGTTGGTTTCATTTGAATTACATAGGCCTAAATATAAAATTATTATTATTATTTTTCTATTTAAATGGATTATTTTAAAAGTAGACATGTCCAGCTAGACATGGTTCGTCTGATGCATGAGCCTGGTTCATTTCTGACGTTTCAGAAAGAAGTTAATGTAGACCGAGATGGCAGAAAGCACATCGTGTTGAGTTTTGTAAGGTTTTCGTGCATGTTATTTAGGGTGTTTTACGATCCAAACTGACGGAGCTGAAGCTCTTTCCCCTGTATTCGGGATGGAAGGTGTGGATCGGGATCCGCCGATCAGAGAAGTGCAGCAGACTACACTACAAGATAAAGCTTCAGTTGCTGTTGTTTGTAATAGCAAATGAAAACATAGGCTACTTGTGAGGTTTTTCTTAAATAGGTATAGAATAAAATTAGTAGGCTAAAAATCCGCATATTTCATGTCATTGTAGATCATATAGGCCTACAGTAAAATTCAAATGTCATTGAATAAATTAATTTCTGTTTGGTCAAAAAATGTATATATATATATATATATATATATATATATAAAGCTTGCAAGCACCACTAGCAAAGAATCCGCGGGATTAATATGCTCTGCTGTCTGCCGCTTCTCTTCTAGTGAAAATGAACTGAGCTTGCGGTTGCCGCTTGTCGGTGCAGTACAGAAGGGATGAAAGGGGCGTTTCAGCGCCGCCCACACATTCAAACAAATATTAAAGCATAATCTCATTTTTTACCCACAAACAAAAATACGAAAAATGCAGCTAAATTTTCGTTTTCCGTTTCTTAAACAAAACGAAAATCAAACCGTTTCTCATTTATCTTTATTTATTTTTAAATAGAAAATCAAATGACCAAAATATACACGGACCAAGTAACCACACCTCAGTTAACATTTTCTCTGTTGTACATTACTACACACATTCTTTTTTGCCAAACAAATCTTATTATTCAGTCTCATGAGCAGGTTGAGCGTACACGGCTTTTCCCCCACTTGTATGAATTGACATCTTGCCTATTTACTCTGGGTCCAGAAATAAAGTAAATAGCTGGATATCTTCCAAATCGGATGTAGATATGGGTCATTAATATAGACACAATGGACACAGAGCACAAGATAGCTTTTCAGCTCAATAGTGTCACTGATTCTGAATCTGTAAACAACAATGACTTATAAGAAACCTAGAAAAAGATTGACTTGAGTATTCTTAGCTTGATAGTTTGTTTTTATGTTGATCAACAGCATAAACATAAATATGTGAATTAAAAATAAGAAATGTTTTGGACAGAGTTTGGCCATGCACTTTATATTTCACAGATGCTTCACAGAATCTCATTTACATGTCCTTTATACATATATATTGCAGCCCTGCAAGTACAGCTTTACAATACTACATGTACTGTATTTTTTAAAATACCTTTTGGCCTTCTTTTCAAATAAAGAAAATGTTTGTCTGAAAACCGCATTGTTTGGATTTTTTGTGTCCTGCACAGAACATTAAAGTAAAAACATTCAGTGTCTGTATCCCCAGTGTTATATGCAAAAAAAAAAAATAATTACATACAGCCCTGGTATGATATTTATTGTTTTTACTGGAGGAAAAAACGGAAAATAACAACTAATAAAATTGGTGTCTTATCTCCATCCTGCCAGCAGAGGTCAGTCACAGACCAACAAACACATAGGCTGTTCTTACATCTGCAATGACAATAAAGTTGAATCTAATCTAATTACCACTGGTTAGACTATTTGTTAACAGTGATATCGAGAGAAAGCTCGTAGGCAGAAACTTACACTAACATGATGAGCACATGAGCATGAGTTTGTCTGATGTTCTCCCCGCCACACACACACACACACACACACACACAAAAGAAGGAGTGCACAGAGTCGCTGTCCCAAAGAAGGACACAGATACACACAGACAGAAGATACGAGCAATTAAACAGAACACGAACTCTTCTGGTTCTCTACGACAGAATATCACGTCCATTCATCGATACTATCCAAATCAAGTTCCCGTTGTTTTAAATACTGTCATCTGTCAGGGATTCAGCATTCCTGAGAAGTTGTTCATTCATCAGCAGCCAGGAACAGTTAACTCTTCCCTGTCTGTCCAGAATACTCAGTTCCTCAGATCTAACTAAGACGCTTTGATAAGTGTCTGCTAAATGTAAATATGTTTACACCTTCACCCAGTATTTTCTAGGAGTAAGATAGTAAAACACTAACCGATCAATGAAACTGTAAACTTCTGTCGGATACTGTAGTTTGTGTCATCGATAACTTCAACATCGTAAACTCCTTCGTCGCTGGTGTTGACATCAGTAACAGTTACAGAAACAATCTCTTTATCAATCTGGGGTGATATTCTTGAAGAGTTGATTGGTTTGCAGCCATGATTTCGCTCTTCAGAGGAACAGAAGCGAAATATCTCTTGAGTCCCGTTTCTTCTCGCTGTTAAACGACTCACAATCTTCAGTTCAGATGATCTCACGAAGAGGGAAAAGTTTTCTCCTCTTCTCACCTTTACTATCACATTATCACTCACAGCACCTGAAGAAATGAAGATTTATTTAGTTAAGTGCTGGGTAACGTTTCTCTTGTTTTAAAGTGCCGTTATGTTTGACAAACACACATCACTTTGTGTATAACGTTAAAATGCTTTACTTAACGGAGATGACAATACAGATTATGAAAGTGAAGAGACACATCTTGAAACAGCGGTGTTTTGTTTGGTCTGTCACTTGATGTAACAACACTTCACTCTAATACTGGCAAGATTTGACTGCCACTGTATAATGTATTACGGGTTTGGCCAGTTTTAGCGCATTTCCACTGCAGACTACGGCTAATCTTATTTGCATAACAATGATTGTATACAACTGGAGCAGAAACTTAGCCATCTTCAAGAATCAGCTAAAAACACATCTCCTCCATCTTTAGTTGACCCTCTAACTTTAGCACTCACTATTCTAATTCTATTCTTAAAATAAAAATTATATTCTATCTGTTTTATTTATTTTATTATTTTAAAGTCCTTGCGTGTACTGTGTTTAAACTAACTGAGACTTGTTATAGCACTTATATATCATTGCTCTTTTGTTGTTTAGATTGCTTCCTTTGTCTTCCTTTCCTAATTTGTAAGTCGCTTTGGATAAAAGTGACATGTAAACTGGTTTAGTCAGTTTTTGCATGTGACGCTCAGGTTCAATTAAAATGACAGCACACTTTTGATGGACACAATAATAAACATGATTTAACACAAGAAGTGCTTAAAAGCACAGAATAGGATAAGTAATTAACAATTAATAATTAACGAGATGTCAGAAAAGAAAATGAAGAATCAAAAATATATAGAGATTAGTGTAATGTAGGACACCTAAGGTTCAAGGCATTTCTCTCTCCCTTAACAGTTTTAAAGTAAACATGACTGGTGTTGAATTCAAGCAGAAATGTCAAGTTACTGAAATGGACTTTCTGGAAATTATGTCAGATATGTGACCATTAAAATCATCAAACAGGAAGTAAATTCATTCAAAGGTCATAAATATGTTTTTAATAAAACAATTTTCTAAATTGTTATCAAATTATGTGTGATGCATTTATACATTTTGCAATAATTTTGTTAAAATGTGTTAAGAACATTTTCTATTTTAAGCTATTTTTGTCACCTAACTTTAGAAAAGGATGTTTCTAGAGTGGGACAGCATGTTTTGACTAACGTGGGACAGTCAAATATACTATGTTATTCAATTGATGAAATGTGCATTGAGAAAGTGAAATTCCATACATGTAATTTGATTATTTCTTGGGATTATAATGCAGCAATATTATATGTTTTAAGATCCAGATTCAAAATGTAGACTAGACGATGGGATCCTGGACCATGATGAGTCCATTACTGCCAAGGACTTATTTCTGTTATGAAGTGTTTTTACCTTTACAATTTGCATGACACACGCTTTTGTTGCAAAGAATTGCAAAAAGTGTCCCACATTACCCCAATCCACCCTACCTATTTGAACTTGTATTTAATTATTCAGTTTGGGTTAAAGAATGGTGTATTATAAAAAAATAAAATAAAAAAAAAACATTAAAAACAGCACGTACATTCAATATCAGAGTATGATAATACGTGGATACGTACGGGGGTATAAAACTGTACATTTCTAGTCTGTTACCACCCACTGCCACTTATACCAATGATGGAAATAAGCACAGTTACAATAGCTAAATATGTGGGAGAGCGTTGCTATTAAGTGACTATATTTTATTGCAATAAGTAGCATTTCAAATCTAATACTGAATCAAGACTAGTTAGCACATAATAAATAATTGAAATGGTTTAATAACAATATTTTGTTACGGTTACACTTGAATTGGTTACAAAATAGATGAAGGATGGTAAAACATATAGTTAATTGTACCCAACATGTATGTAAAATATTACCTGAGAGAGAAAGAGAGAGGGGGAGATAGAGAGAGGGAGAAAAAGAGGGAGAGAGGGCAAGGCCCAAAGAAGAGAGCTCCAGCAAAGGAATGAGTCAGCAAAGAAAAAGAGACAGAGCAACAGTTACAGACTTCTTTTATCTCTTCCTTGACCATGTGACTTTAAACATAATGTGAGACAATCAAACTGACCAATCAGAAGATTACAGCTTACCACATGTGCAAAAAGTGTGACTATAAGAAGACCCCCAGTGTATAGACATGTTGGCCTACAGGCCTTGATCAATATCATTCATTCTATTCATTCACTTTATTTATAGAGTACTTCACAACTGCACCTGCAGACCAAAGTGCTGTACAATCAAAAAAAACAACAAAAAAAAACACTTAATTAAAACACACAACTTAAAACAAGACACATCCTATCAACAACAAAAACTAACCCACCCTCTCAAAGGCTAAAGACAATAAGTATTTATTGACTTCAATTTTAAAAGCATTTAAAGATGTGACCTCTTTAAGTTCCTGAGGAAGACTGTTCCAGAGCCTCGGCCCCGCAACAGCAAAGGCCTGATCCCCTTTTGACTTTAAATGAGTACGAGGGACAGTAAGCAGTTACATATTATTGGATCTTAGAAACCTAGGTGCTTCATGAACAGCAATGAGCTCAGACACGTAAGCAGGGGCCAACCCATGTACTGCAATAGATCTAATCTTGAAAAAACAACTCTTTACTACAGCATTAATCTGCTTGTCAAATTTCAGCTCTGGGTCAAACACCACACCTAAATTCCTTATTGGGTCATGGCCACTGAACCCAAATATGTGGACATATCAAAAACATCCTCTGGCAGGGCCAAACATAATCCCAGTCTTACTCTGGTTCAACTGAAGCAGATTTTGAGTCATCCAGCACTTAACATCATCTAGACATTATTCTCTCCCCCTCTTATAGGTAAATAGATCTGTGTATCATCTGCATACAAATGGTAAGACATGCCGTATTTATAAAAAATTTAGCCCAGGGGCAACTTATACAAGGAAAATAAAATAGGGCCAATAACTGAACCCTGAGGGACCCCACAAGTAACAGGCACTGCAGTTGAAACAAAGTTACCATACTTTACAGAAAATTATCTATTTGACAGATAAGACTTGAACCACTCTAAAAACATCCCACTAATTCCAATTAAATGGGATAACCGCTTTATAAGAATCACTTGCTCTATTGCATCAAAAGCTGCACTTAAGTCCAATAAAATTAGAGCTACCACGTTACCTGCATCTCTGATTATACGGAGGTCATTAACAACTCTAAAAAGTGCAGACTCTGTGCTGTGACCTGCTCTAAAACCAGACTGGAATTTGTCTAAGATCTCATACTACTTAAAAGTGACATCAACTGGGAATAAACCACCTACTCTAAAATCTTTGATAGGCATGGTAGTTTTGAGATGGGCCAATAATTCATCAGTTCTAGCGGGTCTAAATTAGGCTTTTTAAGCAGTGGCTGAATACCCGCCTGCTTAAGGCCTGTTGGAACAACTCCATTATGAAGACTACTATTAACAATAGAAGTGATACTCCGCCCAACAACATCAACCCTCTCCATAAGAAGACGTAACGGAACCACATCGCAACCAACAGATGTAGACTTCAAATGCATAATGATGTCAATAACTTGTGAAAGAGACACCTGCTCAAAGAGCTAAAAACTCCTTACACAAGCTGGTGACATCACAGACTCAACTGAAGATGTAGGTATACTAGTTCTAATCTTTTCTACTTTTTCCACAAAAAATGTCTGAAACATTTCACATACCTCCAGTGAGGGGGTCAAGGTAGAACATGCAGTTAAATTAAGAAGTCTATTAATTGTTGAAAAAAGGGCTGCAGGGGCATTGTATTTCTGTGCAATGACACTCGAGAAATAATTTTGCCTTGCAGTTCTCACAGCAGCCTCGTTGTCTGAAAAACACTGCCTCATAAATTGAAGTGGAACCTGTAGCTTATCCTTTCTACATTTCAGTTCAGCCTTCCTGCATTCCTGTCTCAGAGAACAAGTATAGCTGTTAAACCATGGAGTTGGATTAAGTTTAGGTTTCCTAACTTTATATGGGGCCACTACATCTAAGATTTCAGAGCAAACAGAATTCAACAAAAATCAACAGCTCATCTGGGCCCACAGAAGGAGAAGGGGACTCAATCACAATGACAAATGAAGAGGAATTATATACCTCAGAAAATTCTACAGCCATGGATGATGTAATAAGATGAGAACAAAACATACCTGACTGGCAAAACTGGTTTGCATGGCATAATAACATTAAAAATTACAGGCATTTGATCAGACAGACCATTATTTAAAACATCAACATTACAAATAGGAATTTAGACATGAGTATTGAAGTCCACAAGAATTAAAATGCTATCACAATTTGGAATAATTTGTGATAAAAAAAACTCTGAAAACTGCTGAATGAAATCCTTGTTATATTTCGGTGATCTGTAGACCAACACAGACAGAACAGATTTCCAGCCATCATACATCATCACTTGAACCTTAAAGCTCTGATAATTCACTTTTGACTAAAGACAGCATTTAAATCCCTTCTTAAAAACACATGCAAGTCCACCCCGGCCAGTAGTTCTAGGGGTGCTAAAAAATGTACAGTCAAATGGAGAAAGTTCAATCAGGGCGTATGTCTCGCCAACATTAAGCCATTATTCAGAAATAAACAGAAAATCCAAATTATGTTTTATAAAAAGTCATTTTTTCAGCACTTCTGTATGTTTTAGGAATGCCAAATGGCCCACGATCTGCCCACGACAGGAAGGTGCACTACATGACACTTCCTGCCACATCTTCTGTTTTTACAAAGCCGAAGATATTTTATGGCACAGAAGATGTTTATGAATAACTCTCTTCTCTTTCAGTTTGTGTGGATCACTGTGGCTTCACCGAGGCTCTGGTTCGTCTGGTTCTGTCTGGTCTGCTGGGAATCTCCTATGCTGTCTTTCTGTTTGAGCATCTGAGGTTCAGCTCATCTCAGAGAAGAGCTGCTTCTTCTTCTATATGATGCTGACTTGCATCAGATGTCTCAATGACAGGTTCAGCCAGCTCTTGTCTTGTGAGTCCACACAAAGTCTTGTACATCCATCTTCATCATCATCCTATCAAGCTCCATGTACAGGTCCTTCTTCATTGTTCACTGAAAGGGTTGTGTTAACCACAACCATCTCTAAAGATTCACCTGTGTCCGCTTCACCTGCTGACTGGAGAAAAACAAGAGTTTTTGTTCAGGGCTATTAAGTTCAAAGATACTGAAATAAAACAATATATTTATTTCTATAGACAATATTCATAATGCTTATTCAACAATTTATTAATCTATGGTAATAATAAAGAAGTAAATGTGTTTGAATTTATTAATTTGAATATGGTATGGTATGGTATATGAATTATGATAATGATTAATTTACTATGAAAAGGGGTCTTTTTATTTACTTTGCAAAAATTGTCAAAATGATTTGTAATTCAAAACAGACTGTCTGGTGAAAACTTCCTGAGATGGTAAATAAAAATAACAATAATCTGGCTGACAAAACTACAAATCTTATATTAAATATTAAATTATTTATTTAAAAAAAAAAGTAATAAAGCAGCGTCAAAAAGTGGAAAATACAGCACACTGGACCCTGATTGTATGGGCTGTTTTTTTTTTTTTTTTTTTTTTTTAACACCCTGTGTGCCATGGTCAGAAGGTTTCTAAAGATATATGATAATTTGACATGGCAAGGTGAGTGCAGGTTGTGAAATGTTAAGTTCCTAAGTAACATAATTTTTGTTTATGATACAAGACCCAGTGTCATCTGCTGGACTGACCTCCATTGGTATTTGAGTTGAGAGGAGTTTCTTCCCCTGGATCCTCAGCAATAGGATTATTTCGCTTCTTCTGTAGGGAGATGAGATTAAAATCCTAATCAACAATCTTTTACTGCAACTGCACAAAGTTTTTAATACCAAAATATCATGCAAGCAGAATTCAGTGCACTCAAACACAATGACATTTTATTGATCTACTATGACTTTAAATGAAGTCCTTCCTCACCAAAATATCTCAAGGACCTTCACAAGTCTTTTATAAATACTTGTAAAACAATAACTCCCCCAAAACAAAACTGCACAGTAGAATGCTGTTATTAAGTGCTACAATATTAATACAAAATGTGTAATTTACCAATGATGATACTTGCCTTTTTACAGTAGATAACAACAATGACCCCTGCAGTGACTCCCATGATGCTGTACGTTATTCTGTGATTTCGTTCTTCACTGACTGTGGTGTTTGTTCCATTTGTCCCAAGCGTCTCTTCACCTTTGGTGGATATAGCAGGTGTGGTGAGTGGTTGCTCTGTATGGGACAAAAATAACTAGACATATAAACCTCTTCAAGACAAGATTTGAATCATTAACTGTAGGCAGGTTGATAAGACATTGTTATATTTTTTCTAATGTCCTGGGAATATCTAGTTGGCTAGATCATTTTAGGAAGATTGCTGTCACGGTTGGTGTGAAAAAGTAAATATGGCCTTTTAAAGTTTCTTCTTTAATATATGAGAACAAATACTAGATGAGCATTTCATCAGTGTTAGCATAAAAGCTACATAATATAACATAATATAATAATATAACAGGTGTATTGTGCAGAATCTTGCGCCGTACTGTATGTCCTTGTCAGGGTCCTTGTCATTTTTTAAAAATAGTGTACAACATCACTGTCAAATTACTGATATAAACCAACAGTATTAAAAAGAAATTACATAGTATAGTATAAAAATGGTTTAAGTGTTTTTTTTTTATGTAATGCAAAACTCATTTGTTTATCAACTGTGCTATACTTCAATCTAAATAAAGCACTAAAGAATACAGTATTTTATACTGTCTAGAGACCAGCAGTGTGATCAACGTTTGTAACACATAGTAACACATAACATTTCATTATATTTCGCTAAAATGAATGAAATGAACAAAGACTCAAAAAAAGATTTGTTCATTTTGCTGAACGAGAGTCAAAGCTCTGAGTCGGTAAAATGAGCCAAACTTCCCATCTCTACTGACCACAGACTGTGTAACCTCCTGGAAAAACTGTTACTCTTGTTATTACTTGTACAACTGTTCATCCAGAAAATAAAAATGATCCATTTGCACACTATAACATTTTCTATGCATTTCTGTTCTAGTCTATTGCACTAGTGTTTTGTACAGCTTAATGTATTGCTTATACATATTCATTTGTAAATGATGTTCATATGTTCATCTGCTTATAGTGTACATACACTTATTACATAATCCAGATATATAGTATGTTCATACTACACCTATCTGTATATCATGCTGATAGTATTTAAAATCTGTAAATTATGTCCATAATACTGCCTTATGTTCATTTATTGTACATTTTTAACATATTGTAGACACTGTATATTCTGTACTAACTTCTGGTTAGATGCTAACTGCATTTCATTGCCTTGTACCTTACATCTGCAATGACAATAAAGTTGAATCAAATCTAATCGAATCTAATTACCACTGGTTAGACTATTTGTTAACAGTGTTAACAAGAGAAAGCTCTTGGAGAGAAACTTTCACTAACATGATGAGCACATGAGCATGAGTTTGTCTGATGCCCCCCCAACCCTAACCCACCACAGAATATCAAGTTCATTCATCCATACTATCCAAATATAGTATTTTTTTTTAATGTTAAATGTTAAATTATGCCACATTCACCTTCCAACAGTGACCTACTGTCCAAATTAGCTTCAGTATCATATCACTGTAGATTTTATAGAAACTCACCGCTGACCGTGACTTCGAAGAGTTTCTCCGTCACATTGTTATCGACGTCGATATAAGAGACAGTGTAACATCCTTCATCACTGACTCGGGCATCACCGAAGATTACCGACAAACTCTCCGTGTCAGATCTGATGGAGAATCTGTCGGATTTCTTGACGGAGCAGCCCCTCTTCTCCTCCTCAGGGGAACAGTAGAGGATAATGGGCTCTTCTGTCCTGTTTTCACACTTTTTTAACATCACTTTCCTCACATTCCCCGGTGTTTCGACTCGTAGGGTGACGTTTCCTCCACTCTTTACCTCCACTCTCTCACTGTCCCCCACAGCAGCTGATGAAAAATAATATTTGTACTTTAGGAAACTGACAGATACATAATCACACTTTATATCAGGGTTACCAACTTTTATGATCAGCTTGGAGTGAGATTTTTATTAATTTTCTTTTGGTAGTGGTGGTTCAGTATCAGTTAATGTGTATATACTGTAAAAATAAAAAGGGGAATAAAAGTATTTTGATGAATCCAGTCGAATGCATTCTTAAGCACCATTTTAAACTTGGTTTAAATTTAGTATTTGCTTGCATTCATTGTGTGTAATTATGTGAGTATTATTAAAAACAGATGTAGGCCTAAGTTTTAAACTTTTTAAATTTCTCATTTAAAAATCTAATGTTTAATTTTGTCTAACTATTTATTCAAAAGAAAAATTAAGCAAGTATGACCTGCAATATTCTAGATATATTTATTATATATATATATATATATATATATATATAGCTATTTGGTCACATTATAAGTAACCCCCTCAGTTA
This sequence comes from Carassius carassius, assembly GCF_963082965.1. NCBI lineage: Eukaryota > Metazoa > Chordata > Actinopteri > Cypriniformes > Cyprinidae > Carassius > Carassius carassius. The sequence goes on from NC_081791.1 coordinate 26,912,702, forward strand.
TTTCTGAGGGTTAAGAAGACCATATAAATGTTGCCTCTCCATCACTCTCCAGAATAAAGTGATCCTTTAAATGCCATCGACGTAATAATCAATGCATAATATGCTGTCATGTTTACAAAAAATTGCTGTAAATAATATCTGTACAACGAAGCTGTCGTGTATCCAACTTAAACCCATTTAAATCACTGTCCTGTCCTCCACGCTGGTTTGTTTAGGTTTGCTCGCTTGATCACGTGACCGCGCGGCAAACCGCCAACTCGCTTGGATCTGGAAGCGCAACATTTTACAATTTACGCCGTATTAAGTGCATTTAAAATGCCATTTATTGTTAGAATTGAGTATCAAAACGTGTAATCTGAGACTTTGTTTCATTCCGCAAACAGGATTGTCACTTTGTCCTAAGGTTTACTCGGACAGCGCGAGACAGAGTTAACTGATGCTGTGGTTTACTTGAAGCGTCTCCGGTTCCTCACGGTACGTGAGAGTTGACGACCCTGCTTTATAAAAGAACGACAAATAGATATAACGGATAACTTTGCTTTCCTCACCGGCGATGCAAAGACACTAAAGGAGGTAGAGCTTTCTCACATTTGGCTCCCAAACTCTGGAATAGCCTTCCTGATAATGTTCGGGGTTCAGACACTCTCTCTGTTTAAATCTAGATTGAAAACACATCTCTTTCGCCAAGCATACGAATAATGTATCTTTTAAATTGTGAGTGTAGTTGCATCTGATCAAATGTGCATTTTTATTCTTTAGCTTGGGTTAAACTAATTTTACTTTGTTGGATCAGCAGCTATGCTAATGATGTCTCTATTTTGTTTCTATGTTTTGCCACGGGATGTAACTAGGATTTACACAAGCTCCAGTCTGGATCCAGAACACCTGAGAAGAGATGATGCTGACCCTCAGAGGACCCCAGATGATCCTAACCTTGAATCAACAAACAGAACTAACAATTATTGCTACATGTGTGACTGCATCCTATAAATTACTATTAATTAATAATATTGATAGTTCATCATCTAGCTGACTACGTCTTGTATTATTATTATTATTTTTATTTTTTCTAAAATCCTGTCAAACGTGCACAAACTACTAGCTACTACTAAATATTGTAGAAACATAATTTTCTGTAAAGTTGCTTTGTAACGATTTGTATTGTAAAAAGCGCTATACAAATAAACTTGAATTGAATTGAAGACAGGCTACGATGAGAAGGAAGAAACGATAGGCCTACATATTAAAGAGATCTTCTCAGTTTGTCCTTTGTTTGGTAAAAAGTCCTTATTAGCGGCTACGTGATCTATCAGGCATTGAATGTGTCAAGATAGACAAGCACGCCAGTAAAGACCTCTATCAAGCGGGAAAGGCGTGTTTGGGGCGGGGCAGAGCTGTCCTCTAGGCTCGGTGACGTTTATTGTTGGCAATCTTTAGAGAAGTGTAGCGGCCAGTCAGATCACCTTATGCTAATACAAATGCAAATAATAGTTTGCAAATCAGTCAACCACCCCACGAGTTAACATGCCACCCCCCCCCCCCCTCTCAAAGGTTCCTTTAGCTCTGCTGTACATTACCACACACATTCCTTTCTGACAAACAGATTTGACTTCTCAGCCTCTTATATACAGAACACTGCTTTTATCCCCACTTGCAGAAATTTACATATTGCCTACTGATTCTGGGTCCAGAAAGTAGGTATGGGTTATTAAAACAGACAAATTTGCTATTGTAACCAAAATATATCACATAATCTGATGATGGGCATCAGTCACTTATTCATTTCTCATTATCATGAACTCATTGACAGTGAGGTGTTTAAAACTGAATCCTCGTGTTTAGTTTCCTCCAAAACCCAAAATGAAGCAAAAATAAACTCAATAAAACTATAAAACTCAATAAAGCAATACAACTAAAAGAAACCTTTACTATCACATTATCACTTACAGCATCTGAAGAAATTAAGATTTAGTTAACTGCTCGGTAAAGTTTCTCCACGCTTGTTTTAAAGACCCGTTATGTTTGACAAACAGACACCGCTTTGAGAATTATCTAACGTTAAAATGCTTTACTTACCGGTGATGATAGTGCATGTCATGAAATTGAAGAAGAGGAACATAATGAAGCTGCGATCTGTCACTTGACAACACTTCATTCTAACACCGGCAAGATGTTACTCTTACTGCGGACACAATAAATAAACCACTACCTCTACGTCAGCTGTAACGTCACCGTTGTTTTACCTTAAACCGGTTTAAGCCAGTTTTGATCTCGCGGCGCGAATTTCAGATCTGGCGCAAGAGCGTCACGTGAGCGGCGTAATCATGTCTAGTGTGTCTAACAGGAACTGGAGTAGCTATATTAAGAAAGAAAATGAAGAATCAAAAATATGAAGGCTAAAGAAGAATGACCTATTTAAACTTATTTTATATATTCAGTTTGGGTTAAAGAATGGTGTATTATAAAAATAAAATAAAAAAAACATTAAAAACAGCAGGTACGTTCAATATCGACAATATTTGGATATAGAACATGATCGGAGCTGATTTGTTCACAATTTACATGCGAATCCCTGTGTAAACAAACTTTCAAGTTTATAACTGACCGTCTTGAAAAAATGTAGTTGTCTTTGTAAAGTATTATGTATCTTTAGTGTGGTGGTGAATGTCATTTCTTCTTTTTTTACAGATTTGATGTAGCAGGCAACAGCTCTTTCAGACCGTATTGACACATCCACAACAACAGAACTAGCACATAGTATTGCAAACATCTTAGCACACACAAATTAACACTGTTATGGAAATTTTTAGTTTTGTTAATCTTGCATTGATTGCATTAATCTCATTTAAGTATCTTTTTTAACATACAATGATCAAGGTGGTATATATAGTCCATAGGGACATTTAAAGCAATACAAAGACAAAACTCTGTTTGGTTTTTTCATTCTCAGTCTCTACAAATTATTGAATTAGAATTTCCACAACAACACACACACAACCGTTTCTCTCAAAACATTCAGAATTAAGCTGACAAGCTTTTCCTCAGTGAAAAATGATCAAGGAGTATTCATCTCGTGGTATAAAGGGAGTGAAATGCTAAACCGAACCAGCAATCCTGATCTCAGCATCGACCTCAGTTTAGCATTAGAGCTTTATTATAATGATCCAGAGACCTACAGCTGTACAGCTGTGAATCCAGTCAACAATAAGACTATCTAAAGATCTCTGCCCACGACAGGAAGGTTCTGGTTGAACATCTGAGGTACATCTGAAGAGCTGATTCTGTATGAAAGTGGAAGTGAAATTCAGCCAAGTATGGTGACCCATACTCAGAATTTGTGCTCTGCTTTTAACCCATCCAAAGTGCACACACACAGAGCAGTGATAACACACACACACTGTGAACACACACCCAGAGCAGTGGGCAGCCATTTATGCTGTAGCACCCAGGGAACAGTTGGGGATTCAGTGCCTTGCTCAAGGACACCTCAGTCATGGTATTGACTTAGGTGATGGAGAGAGAACTGTACATGCACTCCCACCACCCACAATTCCTGCCAGCCCAAGGCTCGAACTCACAACCTTTCGATTGGGAGTCCGACTCTCTAACCATTAGGCCACGACTTCCCTATGATGACTTGCATGAGATGTCTCAATGGCATAGGACTGCAACAAACTTTTTATTAATTTTTTTTTTTGACAATCTATTCATCTAAAGATTGTTAGAATGATTAATTGACTAATCTTATATTATTTCTCTGAATAGACTTTGATTATTCCGCTTTTGGAATTAGTTACAATATTGAGTTATACATATTCTATCAAATAAATAAAGTTAATAACTTAAGATTTTGAAAACCATATTATGTAATTACAATTATTATACAATTCATTTAAAGCAATAAATATATTTTGCACACAAAATGAGATCATGACAGACAGAGAAACTCTCTCATTTACCATTTAATTATGGAAAAGTAACTGAATGACTCATCATTCTGCCTAACATCTCGTTTTGTAAGTCATATGGATAGGAAACAAAATAAAGGTCAGTGATACTGATAAGACATTTTATTTTTGGATAAACTATTTTATTCAAAACATTATCTTTCTTAAAATGCCTTACAGTGTAATAATAATCAGAAAAGTCCTGAGCTAGATCAAGCTTTGATCTCTGCAAACCAAACTCACTTTAAAGATCTTTATTTTCTCCTCACTAACAGAAAGATTTTATCATTAGTGATCTCCACACTGCAGAGCTGCTTTATAACAGAAAATCAGGCTGTAATTCTAACCTGGTTTTTCATGTTTAATACTGTAAAGCTGCTTGATTTAAGGCTATCTATTATATAAACTACGTGTCTGGGGAAGTTGTGGCCTAGGGGTTAGAGAGTTTGACTCTTAACCCTAGGTTTGTAGGTTGGAGTCTCGGGCCTGTGTGTGTGCACTTTTGATGGGATAAATGCAGAGCACGAATTCTGAGTGTGGGTCACCATACTTGGCTGAATGTCACTTCACTTTGTAGTTCTGGATATAATCCTTCGCCAACCCACAATGCATTGTGGGCAATTTTAGCCATTAGAGTGTACATGGATCCACATTTCAAAAACCCAATGCTTTGGGACACACTTATTCTAATCTCACATACTATTAAGGATGGATAGTATGAACACTGAGACACAGGGTAGCTCTGAAGCATCAAGGAGAGAGGCCTGAATTACAGTCTATCTCTACAGCGCCACAAAGTGGTCAAACCACATAACTGCAGTCTCTTTCATTAGCTGATATGAGATCAACCGTCTATTCAGCAACAAAAATATTTGTCCACAATTTTTTTTGTGTTTCGGTGTGATCAATAATGTTGATGAATCGTTTCAGCCTTCAAATGACAGCCTCATCCCTTGTGGTTGTTTTGTGAGTACACACAATGTCGTGTTCTTCCAGTTTTGTCCGTCACTCTTTCTCTCTCCTCATGGTTCAGGTCTTTCTTTCTTCCTCTCGCTGGTTGTTGTGGTCCACGGGACACTTTGTCTCGTCCACCATCTCTAAGGATCCATCTGTGGCTTCTCTTGCTGATTGTAGGGAGAAAAGGGAGTTTTTTCAGATCTATTAAGTTCAAATATATGAATATAAAACAATATATTTATATAACCACTTTTTGTAAAATCTTTCATCAAAGGGTTAGTTCACACCAAGATGAAAAGTGTGTCATTAATTACTCATCCTCATGTCGTTTAAAACCTGTAAGACCTTCGTTCATATTCTGAACACAAGTGCAGATGGATCTGAGAGCTCTGACCCTCTCATAGACAGCAAAGAATTGTTCAAATCTAAAAACAATTGTTGAGCCACTGATGCCACATGGATTGTTTTATGTCCTTGCTACGTTTCTGTGTCTGGGAACATTTCAGTTGTTTGCTGTCTATGAGAGGGTCAGATGTGAAAACAAAACAAATGTCAAAACCCTAAAAACCACAACATTTGTCATGATAGAAAAGCCAGAGTCATCTACTGGACTGACCTGCTCCGGCTGAGCTGAGAGAAATGATCTTCTCAGGATCTCCTGTGGTCTTCAGCTTCTTCTGAAGGGAGAAGAGAACGTTAAATCACAATCAACAACCAATGCACATAACAGTTTAATACCAAAATATCATATGACCCAAAAAACAGAACAGGCTGCTCAAACCAATCAGAGTTAATAATTAATATATGTAAATAATGATTGAAACATTCATTATCTACTATGATTTCAAATTAAATCTTTTCAGAGCAAAATATCTTAAGGAAACTTATAAAAGTCTTTCACAAATACTTGTAAAAGTTACTCAAAAAAGAAAATTGCATTTTACAATGCAATGCATAGCCTTAACACTGCTGTTAATAAGTTTTACATATAATAACACAAAAACAGGAGTGTTGTCTAATTTTCCTGTGATGATACTTGCCTTTTGGCAGTTGACGACGCGGTTGATGACATAAATGATGAACAAAATCATAACTGCAGTCAACAATGCAATGCCCACAGCGATTATGTTCAGATATTCTAGTCTGATAGTCAGATATTCAATGCTGTTCCTGGGAGTCTCTTTGGGTTTCTGAGGAGTTTCCAGTGATCCTGCAGGCAATAAAGCAGATATGACAAATGAATGAATATATGGAGGTTCTGGGCTAATGCTGCGGAGCACGTGCTCTGTACAGAACAAAACCTAAAACACATCTAGAGGTAAAGCTCATCAACACAAACGTTGAATCTCATAATGTATTAGGAGTAGGATCTTGTGATGGGCCTGTGGTTTCACTCTCTGTGACTGACTCTAGTTCATAGGGTTTAATGTGTTTAATCATTGATTCATTTGTATTCATTCTATTTCTGTTCTATTAGATTCAGTTATAATGCTATCTTAAAATTATAACCATATTTAGAAGTTTGGTTCAACGATTCACAGTTCAATGATTAAACAACATTAATTTGAATTGAATTTATTCAGTAAACTCATCAAAAACTGGGTTATATCTGTAAGGTCTTTCAAAAACTTGGAAAAGGACTCAAGTATTTTTTTAATGTTAAATGTTAAATTATGCCACATTCACCTTCCAACAGTGACCTACTGTCCAAATTAGCTTCAGTATCATATCACTGTAGATTTTATAGAAACTCACCGCTGACCGTGACTTCGAAGAGTTTCTCCGTCACATTGTTATCGACGTCGATATAAGAGACAGTGTAACATCCTTCATCACTGACTCGGGCATCACCGAAGATTACCGACAAACTCTCCGTGTCAGATCTGATGGAGAATCTGTCGGATTTCTTGACGGAGCAGCCCCTCTTCTCCTCCTCAGGGGAACAGTAACGGATAATGGGCTCTTCTGTCCTGTTTTCACACTTTTTTAACATCACTTTCCTCACATTCACCGGTGTTTCGACTCGTAGGGTGACGTTTCCTCCACTCTTTACCTCCACTCTCTCACTGTCCCCCACAGCAGCTGATGAAAAATAATATTTGTGCTTTAGGAAACTGATAGACACATATTCATACTTTATATCAGGGTTACCAACTTTTATGATCAGCTTGGAGTGAGATTTTTATTAATTTTCTTTTGGTAGTGGTGGTTCAGTATCAGTTAATGTGTATATACTGTAAAAATAAAGGGGAATAAAAGTATTTTGATGAATTCAGTCGAATGCATTCTTAAGCACCATTTTAAACTTGGTTTAAATTCAGTATTTTCTTGCATTCATTGTGTGTAATTATGTGAGTATTATTAAAAACAGATGTAGGCCTAAGTTATTAACTGTTTTAATATCTTATTTTAAAATCTAGTGTTTAATTTTGTCTAAATATGTACTCAAAAGAAAAATTAAGCAAGTATGACCTGCAAAATTCCATATATATGTATTTATACTACACTAATAGTAATATAGATATGAGAAAACCATGATAATTGCACAAATAGTATTTATTAACAAAAGATATCTTCAAAATATTAAATAAATATTATTGAACTAAAATATAAAACACTTATTTAACTGAAGAAATAGATAAGCTGTTTGGTCACATTATAAGTAAGCAATATCTGAGGGTAAAGAAAACCATATAAATGTTGCCTCTCCATCACTCTCCAGAATAAAGTGATCCTTTAAATGCCATCGACGTAATAATCAATGCATAATATGCTGTCATGTTTACAAAAATTTGCGGCAAATAATATCTGTACAACGAAGCTGTCGTGTATCCAACTTAAACCCATTTAAATCACTGTCCTGTCCTGTCCTCCACGCGCCCAAGATCACATGACCGCTATACGGACACACTTGGACACAACTCTATCGAAACTCTTCGCGTGTTTTTTTCAGTGATCTGGAAGCGCTACATTTTACGATTTACGTCATATTAAATGCACCATAACGGTATTGTTAGATCAATCAAGCGCTCAGTGCGGTCCGCTGAAGTTTAGTGCTGGGTGAAGTGTGATGATGCAAAGCAGACAACTGTGTCACGCCCCGTGAAAAACCAAAATGAAGCAAAATTAAACTCTGAGCAATAAAACTAAAAATCTACAGAAACCTTTAGGCTACATTATCCCTCACAGCACCTGAAGAAATTAAGATTTATAGTTAAATGCTGGGTAAAGTTTCTCCACGCTTGTTTTAAAGACCCGTTATGTTTGACAAACAGACACCGCTTTGAGGATTATCTAACGTTAAAATGCTTTACTTACCGGCGATGATGACAATAATCCAGGTTATTAAATTGAAGGTGAACATCTTGAGAAGCGGTGTTCAGTTCGGTCCGTCACTTGATGTAACAACACTTCACTCGGCTCACATTCCCCGGCGAGATGAAACTATCACTGTGGCCAGACTATATAAACCACGCTCAAGTGTGACGTCACAGCTGAAGGTAGGATCCAGCTTTAGATTAAACCGGTTTGACGAGTTCGGGCGAGCGGCGCGAATTTCAGTTCTAGAGCTCGAGCGTTAAACAGGATGTCAGAAAAGAAAATTAATAATCAATAATATGTATAGAAGTTTTATCTATTTAAACTTCTTTTAATTATTCAGTTTGGGTTAAAGGATGGTGTATTATAAAATATATATATATATATATAAATAATAATAATACATTAAAAACAGCACATAGGTACATATAATATCGACAATATTTGGATATAGAACAATATGATCGGAGCTGTTTAGTTTACAATATTTACTTGCGAATCCCTGTGTAAACAAACTTTAAAGACATTAAAGCTTTCAATTTTATATCTGACCAACTTGTAAAGTAATATAGCTTTAGTGAGGTGGTGAATGTCATTTCGTCTTTTTTTTTTAGGATACAGATTTGATGTAGCTCTTTCAGACCATATGACACATCCACAACAACAGCAATAAATAGCACAGTTTTGCAAACATCTTAGCACACACAAGTTAACACATAGACACAAAACGTTCTCAGAATGTTCAGAATTAAGCTGAAACAGCAGATGTCCACCAGGTTCATCAAAGTCACAGAAGATGAGGAGTTCTGCTCTGTAAGAAATGATCGAGGTGTCTTCATCTCGTGGTATAAAGGAGGAGAAATGCTGAAGGCTGAGATCTGTCCACGACAGGAAGGTAGAAACTACATTTAACACAAAACTATCTTCCTGCGACAATAACTTGTGTGCTGTGTCTTCACAGAGTAACACATTCAATCACGTTTTTGAATAACTCTCTTCTCTTTCAGTTGGTCAGGATCACTGTGGTGTCTCTGGTTCGTCTGGTTCTGTCTGGTCTGCTGGGAATCACCACTGATGTATTTCTGGTTGAACATCTGAGGTTCAGCTCATCTCAGAGAAGAGCTGCTTCTGTATGATGACTTGCATGAGATGTCTCAATGGCATAAGACTGCAACAAACTTTAAAAAAAAAAAAAATTTTGACAATCTATTCATCTAAAGATTGTTAGAATGATTAATTGACTAATCTTATATTATTTCTCTGAATAGACTTTGATTATTCAGCTTTTGGAATTAGTTACAATATTGAGTTATACATATTCTATCAAATAAATAAAGTTAATAACTTAAGATTTTGAAAACCATATTATGTAATTACAATAATTATACAATTCATTTAAAGCAATAAATATATTTTGCACACAAAATGAGATGACAGACAGAGAAACTCTCATTCACAACTCAATTAGCTATATGGAAAAGTAACATCTCGTTTTGTAAGTCATATGGAAACAAAATAAAGGTCAGTGATACTGATAAGACATTTTATTTTTGGATAAACTATTTTATTCAAAACATTATCTTTCTTAAAATGCCTTACAGTGTAATAATAATCAGAAAAGTCCTGAGCTAGATCAAGCTTTGATCTCTGCAAACCAAACTCACTTTAAAGATCTTTATTTTCTCCTCACTAACAGAAAGATTTTATCATTAGTGAGCTCCACACTGCAGAGCTGCTTTATAACAGAAAATCAGGCTGTAATTCTAACCTGGTTTTTCATATTTAATACTGTAAAGCTGCTTGATTTAAGATCTATTATATAAACTACGTGTCTGGGGAAGTTGTGGCCTAGGGGTTAGAGAGTTTGACTCTTAACACTAGGTTTGTAGGTTGGAGTCTCGGGCCTGTGTGTGTGCACTTTTTTTTTTTTTTCACAAATATGTTTATTATAATTTTCAATTTAAGGACAAAACACATAACACACACATAAGAAATAAAATAAAGACCCTCCCCCCACCCTAAAACACACCCTTCACTCAATTACAACAAAATTATTTTCTACAAATCACAGTCTTTTACAAGGCGTAAAAAGGGCCACCAAATGTCTTTAAAGTCCTCCAGTTTTCCTTTGGCAATATATGTCAGTTTCTCCAGCGCCAAATTACTGGACATCAGTTTGATCCACTGTTTCACTCCAGGTTTTTCTGTGTCCTTCCATTTCAAAGCAATAACATATTTCGCCTGCACCAGGCAAAAGTTTACAAGTTTCTTGTTCTTTGTATTGCATTTGAAGCTATTTGGAAAAATGTGTAATATAGAGAGTTTACCATCTAAGGGCATTTTACATTCAATTAGATCAGAAATTAGTGCACAGATTTGCTTCCAAAAGATTTGAAGTTCCTCGCATTGCCACATACAATGATATAGTGTCCCCTTTTCTTTACCACATTTGACACAATCATCTGGTATATTAGGGTTGAAATGATGGAGTTTCACTGGTGTGATGTACGTCCTGAACAACCACTTGTACTGTACTAATCGGAATCTTGTGTTGATAGTTTGTTTTTGTGCAAGAATACAGGAGTTATTCCACTCCTCAACTGAAATGTCTGTTTCCATATCAGTTCTCCAAGCTTGTAAATATGAAAGGCTACTTTCTTTTGAGGCTGCAATTAAAATATTATAAAATTTGGAAAGTAAGCCCCTACTGTGATGGTGGTTAATAGCCATATTCTCTATGGTGGATAGTGGGGGTTGCACAGTCGACTTCAATAAATTAGTAATAAAACTTCTGACCTGAAGATACTTAAAAAAATATTTCTTAGGCAAGTCGTATTTGTTTGTCAACTGTTCAAAAGACATTAGAACTCCATCATTGTACAAGTCCCCTAATTTACACACACCTTTATTCATCCACATTTTAAAGCCCATATCCGCGCGTGCAGGTTTAAATGTAACATTGCCCCAAATGGGTGACAGAGTTGAAAGCTTAGACTCCTCATTCAAAGCAACATGTGCTTGGTGCCAGATCGAAACAGTGTTTCTGACAATTGGATTTTTTGTGTTTTTTAGCAGCTGTTTAGTTTCAGCTGAGTAAATATAGGATTTTAATGGCAATTCTATTGTGTTGTTTTCAATTTGTATCCAAGAAGGAATATCCTTTCGTGAAAAATACGAAGTAGCGGCACATAATTGAGCTGCCCAGTAGTACAGCTTCATGTTAGGCAGTCCAAGCCCCCCTCGGTCGAAAGGTAAATATAGAAGAGAAAGTCGTAACCTGGGCCGTTTATTATTCCATATGAATTTGGTAAAGTTTTTATTTAATGATGAAAACAAAGAGGCAGGAATATGTAGGGGAATAGATTGAAAAAGATATAGAAACTTTGGAAGAATCGACATTTTTATAATATTAATGCGACCTATCATGGAGATTGGCATCGTGTCCCATCTCTCTAATGATTCTAAAACCTTTTGAACTAGAGGGTCATAATTGATAGAAACAATTTTCTTTATGTCCGGGTTAACCTGGATTCCCAAATAGGTAAAACCTTCATAGGTGCAGGTAAATTGTGTTTGGATAGGAGGGTTGTTTTTGTTCAGAAATAATAGGGAGCTTTTCTTCTGGTTTGTGTGTGCACTTTTGATGGGATAAATGCAGAGCACGAATTCTGAGTGTGGGTCACCATACTTGGCTGAATGTCACTTCACTTTGTAGTTCTGGATATAATCCTTTGCCAACCCACAATGCATTGTGGGCAATTTTAGCCATTAGAGTGTACATGGATCCACATTTCAAAAACCCAATGCTTTGGGACACACTTATTCTAATCTCACATACTATTAAGGATGGATAGTATGAACACTGAGACACAGGGTAGCTCTGAAGCATCAAGGAGAGAGGCCTGAATTACAGTCTATCTCTACAGCGCCACACAGTGGTCAAACCACATAACTGCAGGCTCTTTCATTAGCTCATATGAGATCAACCGTCTATTCAGCAACAAAAATATTTGTCCACAATTTTTTTTGTGTTTCGGTGTGATCAATAATGTTGATGAATCGTTTCAGCCTTCAAATGACAGCCTCATCCCTTGTGGTTGTTTTGTGAGTACACACAGTGTCGTGTTCTTCCAGTTTTGTCCGTCACTCTTTCTCTCTCCTCATGGTTCAGGTCTTTCTTTCTTCCTCTCGCTGGTTGTTGTTGTCCACGGGACACTTTGTCTCGTCCACCATCTCTAAGGATCCATCTGTGGCTTCTCTTGCTGATTGTAGGGAGAAAAGGGAGTTTTTTCAGATCTATTAAGTTTAAATTTATGAATATAAAACAATATATTTATATAACTTTTATAATATCTTTGATTAAATGGTTAGTTCACCCCAAAATGAAAAGTCTATTATTAATTACTCATCCTCTTATCGCTTAAAACCTATAAGACTGGTAAAACAAACAAAAAAATTGTGTGTGCAAAGCTTCGAAAAATTGAAGTTGAGCCACTGATGCCACTGTTTTACCAGTCTTACAGGTTTTAAATGACATGAGGAGGAGTAATTAATGACACACTTTTCATTTTGGGGTGAACTAATCCTTTAAGTCATCTACAGTATGACAGTAATTATGTAAAATATTTCTCCGCAAATATTGGTGTGGTTTAATTTATTAATTTGAATAATCAGTATGTTTTGTTATTAAATGAATTTAATTCTCAATTATAAAAAATAAATGAAAATGCAATGCATACAGACAATGGCTTGAATTAACTTTTACTATAAAGAAGAATATTTTATTTAATTCAAGCACCTGCAAAAAACTGTTACGATTATTTGTAGTTTAGTAATTGAAAACGTCAGATTGGAGTAAAAACCCTGAGATTGAGCAATACAATAATCTTGCTGACAAAATAAAAATAAATAATTGAGAAAAGTGTTTTGGTATTATGTTAAGACAAACTTTATATTATTATTTCTTTAAAGAATATTTCTTTTGTATTCTCAAAGCACAGACCCTGTAAGAAAAGTGCATCAAAGTTTCTTTAAAATACCTGATAATTTGAAAAATCAAGACTAGTCCAGTTATAAAATGTCAAAAAGAAATGCAGTAATATTTGTTCATGACACAAAAGCCAGAGTCCTCTCCTGGACTGACCTGCTGTGGTTGAGCTGAGAGGAATGATCTGTGGATCCTCTGCACCATCAGCAGCATTGTGATTCTTCTGTAGAGAGAAGAGAACCTTCAGATTTAGATCACAGTCAACAAACACTGCACAATAATGATTTAATATCAAAATAACATTCAACCAAAACAACAGAATACATGCATATACTGTATCTCAATGACTGAAACATTAGTGATCTACCATGACTTTAAATTATGTCCTTTCTGAGCAAAATATCTCAAGGAAACGTAGAAGTGTTTCACAAATACTTGTACAAATTCCCCAAAAATAAAACACTGCATTGTAAAATAGCCTTAACTGACAACTGCTGTCAATAAATGTTACAGTATAAATACAGAACAGAAGTGTTGCCTAATTTATTTAATTTGCCTAATAATACTTGCCTTTCCGCATATGCTGTAGATAATCAGTAGAAGAACAAACCCTAACCCTATCGCTGCAATGACCCCTGCAATTATGTTTAATAGTTTTAGGCTGATAGTCCAGCGTGTCTCTGTAGGAATGTCTTCAGCAGTCTCCGGTGACTCTACAGGAAAGAGCAGATATGGCAAATGAATGGATGGAGATTCTGGGCTAATGGAACTGAGCAGTTGATCTGTACAGAACCAAAGCTACAAAAACAACCGGAGATATAAAGGTCTTCAAGACAAACTTTGAATCTAAAAATGTAGGCATTTACATGAACCTTATTTCACATAAAACATTTAAATATCATCTTACTAGTACATAATTGGCGATGTAGTGTGGAAACTGATATTTATATGCATTATATGTAAGTATCTGCATGCATTAAAGATCTCATTGATTTATATTACAAACGTTTTTATTATATCATATGAGCCATAAAACCCAGATTTTTCAAATATGAAACTTAACAAAAAAACTTGTGGGATGTATGTACATAGACGCACATTGGACAAACAAGTAAAAAAAGACATAATAGTTAATATATCTACAAGCAACAATTGAGGTAAAATGAGGAGCAGCATGACATGGAGCCGAATACATTTCAAGAATACAATGTTAAAGGCTTAGTCATTTTTGTTTTTTAGATCTTTAAGGTAAACACTATAGGGGGCCCCCGAATCAATGCTCTTTAGTATTTTATAGGGCCAACCGCTCCGTATAATATGGAAACGTCCCATATTCACTTCAGTTTGACCCATATTTTTAGGCATACGCCGTATGAACACCTAGACCAAACAAATAACAAATAAATAAATATATTTCCCAAAGCATTGTTTTAACATTTCCTCAAGGAAGGCTTTAAGACCAAGCGGAATCCTCTGCCTTTTTTTATTTTTATTTTTTTATTATTGAACACAGAACAAACAACATAAGAGCACAGCATAAGATTGTCAGTGCAATATAAAGTCTGACATTAATTCAATAATGTCATAATATTTTATATTGTCCTTTTGATAATATTTTGTATAGATCCTTATTCTAATATGCTGATTTATTATCATTGTTAGAATGAGTTGTGCTGGTTATTTATTTATTAATTGTAACCTGTGATACTTTTTGGGGTTCATTGATAAATTAAAACAAAAAAACAGTATTTATTCGAAATAGATTTGTTTTCTTACAAAATCAGTCTTCTTATTACTGTTTCTATCAATTTAACAAATCCTTGCTAAATAAAATCAAATTTCTTAAAAAAATAAAAAAAGCTGACCTCAAGCTTTTTAACGGTAGTGTATATTGTTACAACAGTTAAATAATAAAACAAAAAGCTTTTCTTTTTTATTTTTTATTTATGAAAGAATCCTGAAAAAAGGATCACAGTTTTCCTACACTGATAATAACTCAACATTGCATAAAATGTATTTTAAAGTATATTAACATATTTATCAAATAAATTCAGGCTTGGTGACCATAAGTGACTTCTTGACTTTTGACCTATATTTTTTTACATTGCCCCTGTCCTCAAATGACCTCTCTGCATGTGCCTGCTCTATACACCACCGCTGCACAGGAAGTCAAACCAAGCACAGAACCAAATGCCATGACAACAGAGAACTCGCGCGCTGACGCTCTTTGTGAGTGTGTGTGTGTGTGTGTGTGTGTGTGTGTGTGTGTGTGTACGTGTGTTAGTTTGTGTGTTAAGGTGTAGCGTGTAGTAAATGTTGCAAAGAACTGAAACGTGAAAAAAAGCTACTTTAAACTTCTGTACTTAATGATTTGTAGGCCTACTTCATTACTTACCACTGGTTAGACTATTTAGACTGGTTAGAGAATGCTACAGAGACACAGAGTTTTACTAACATGATGATGCTCATACACTTGCTGAACCGGAAACCCCAGCAGAGATTTCCCAAAAACAGAGTCGCTGTTCCAAAGAAGGACACAGATACACACAGACAGAACATACGAGCAATTAAACAGAACACGAACTCTTCTGGTTCTCTACGACAGAATATCACGTCCATTCATCGATACTATTCCGTTGTTTTAAATAACGTCATCTGTCAGGTTTTCATACACTGTTAACTCTTCCCTGTCTGAGCAGAATACTCAGTTCCTCAGATCTAACTAAGACGCTTTGATAAGTGTCTGCTAAATGTAAATATGTTTACATCTTCATCTAGTATTTTCTAGCAGTAAGATAGTAAAACACTAACCGGTCAATGAAACTGTAAACTTCTGTCGGATCCTGTAGTTTGTGTCATCGATAACTTCAACATCGTAAACTCCTTCGTCGCTGGTGTTGACATCAGTAACAGTTACAGAAACAATCTCTTTATCAATCTGGGGTGATATTCTTGAAGAGTTGATTGGTTTGCAGCCATGATTTCGCTCTTCAGAGGAACAGAAGCGAAATATCTCTTGAGTCCCGTTTCTTCTCGCTGTTAAACGACTCACAATCTTCAGTTCAGATGATCTCACGAAGAGGGAAAAGTTTTCTCCTCTTCTCACCTTTACTATCACATTATCACTCACAGCACCTGAAGAAAATAAGATTTAGTTAAGTGCTGGGTAACGTTTCTCCACGCTTGTTTTAAAGACCCGTTAGGTTTGAGAAACAGACATCACTTTGAGAATTATCTAACGTTAAAATGCTTTACTTACCGGAGATGATGACAATAATCCAGGTTATTAAAGTGAAGAAGAGATACATCCTGAGAAGCGGTGTTCAGTTCGGTCTGTCACTTGATGTAACAACCCTTCACTCTAAAACCGGTATGCGACCACACAGTGTATAACCCAAGTACACCCGGCTGCAGCCTGCAGATCGGGGCGGGGCTGCACCTGGGGCGGGGTTGCACGTGCAGCCCCGCCCCACACCTACTCTGATTGGTTCAATCGTCTTTCATAGACTTACATGATAGGAAATGTGTGGGTAGTTAGTGTAGGATGGAGAATGCTGTTTAAAAAGCTTAAAACACTGTACAGTTTTACAAAGCCTTTCCTATAATGCAGTTTTTTTTATTGTTAACTTGACTCACTATGTCTGATTTATTGAATCAAGAGATGTTAGCTGCTGCAAGTTTACTCTTGACCAGATTAATTCACAAATGAATAATTTGGACATTCTAAAAGCACACTTAACGTGAAAGTACCTGGCTTTATGCATTAAAACAGTGTTTTAAAAAGACCAAACTCAGTAAACAAATTATTAATAAAGCATTCTATTCACAGACAAGCAGATATGAGCACAGAATACGAACACAAAGCATTTAATTTCCACCCATAACCTGCTTGTCTGTAAATAAAATGTGTTATTAAAAATGTTTACTGAGTTTGGTCTTTTTAAAACACGTTTTAATCCATTACGCCACGGTACGCGTTTTCCTTTCAGTCTAATGGTTTTCTATGGGAGGAAAATGCTTAACACATAATTAAACACATTGCATTCTTATTCTGGACTCATCTGCCTGTCAGTGAATAGACCGCTTTATTATTAATTTGTTTACTGAGTTTGGTCTTTTAAAAACACTCTTTTAATGCATTAAGCCACATTAAACGTAGAATGTCCCGAATCATTACTGCTGATTGAAAAGAATCGGCTCAATGGTCACAAAATGGATATCGGAAAAGATACCAATTTAATATAAATAGATGATACTTTATAAAGTTTATCTCAATATTTGACAGTGGCTGTGAGACTGCACTAAAATAAGAGCACAATTATCATGAAATTGTGTTCGTTACTATAGCAACGGTTTACAGGTATGTCCTTTCAGAATCATCACTGGCCGATAAAAGTTATAAAAAGAAATAAAAGTGTATCGATTTCTTCACTTTCAAATAACGAGGAGCAGCATATTTTCCTGAAATAAAGGGGAGAAAAAGTCTATGTTTTGCAATGTAGTAAAGAAAATATAAAGTTTCATAGAAATTGAATTGACAGACACATAAGACTATTGCAGTCATTTATCAACTGCATGACGGATAATTATATGTAACAATAATTGTCTTGTCATGCTATATAAATTAAAACATTAATGATACACCCCTTTTATTTTCCTTTCTCATACTCTGATGATATGAAATAATCATATTTTCTAAAATAATTTAATTCATAATTCATTCTTCTATCTGAAGACCTGGTCGTCTTACTGTGGATAATCAACCCAATTAATTTACTATATTCGTATGTTAGCCTAAAGATCAGCTTAATTTAACAAAACAATCATTTCAGGGACATGGCGAGTTACAGGCTAATGTTGTTTTTCTTCTTTTGTGCATTATGAAGGCTTTATAAAACTGTACAGTGTTTTTAGCTTTTTAAACAGCATTCTCCATCCTACACTAACTACGCACACATTTCCTATCATGTAAGTCTCTGAAAGACAATTGAACCAATCAGAGTAGGTGTGGGGCGGGGCTGCACGTGCAACCCCGCCCCAGGTGCAGCCCCGCCTCGATCTGCAGGCTGCAGCCGGGTGCTTCTCGTATAACCACGTCCTCTACATCAGCTGTAGTATATCTTCGCTTTAGGATTCAGGCGTGTTAAAAAAGGCGTGTCCAGTATTCAACCTCTCTACCAATCGCTGATCTCGGAAACGCGGTGACGACAACAATAGGTTGTGCTTTTAGCAGAAGTTTAGGCAAGTGGTACCAAAGCAACCACACAATGTTGTGTTGTAATTTACTTGATACACTTTTAACTTGATTTATTTATTTTTTAATAATAAATGTTCATTCACGGCTGTGATCTTGTCCCAGCCTCGACGAACAAACGAGGAGGTCAAGGCAGATATTTTTTTTTCTTCGTACCGAGGTTATATTTCCATTCTGTCGTAATTAAAACGCCTACGCTCGGCGTCTTTGTATGTGTTTTGTAGCCTTAACGTTTTTATTGATCGCTTATTATAAACGAGCAGTGGTTTAAAGCACTATTGACTGACACTGCATCGACAGACTCCAGAACCTCACTTCACTTGACACGACCCGACAAACCCCGAATAAACCTGTGTAACGTTGTCGGCTTGAATATTCTGTTATTATGGTGTTTACGATAAGTAACTTAAGTCTTTTAATGAATATTCTGTATTCAGTGTGTGCTTTAATGTGATGGTGGATGTCAACTGCACTAAAGGCACATGTCTGAACACACAAGTTAACATGTTCCCCAGGCTTTAGCTCTGCTGTACTTCCTGTCTGCCAAACAGATCAGACTCATTAACCTCCTGTGCAGGTTGACAGTATAATGCTTTTTCCCCACACTTGCATAAATAGACATCTCTCCTATTGACCCTGTTCATATCAATAAAGATCTGCAAACAACATATTACCAAGAGAATGAGTTTATTGTTTATGGTTCAAAAGATGAATAGCAATCCATGTTGTGCTAAACAGCTCACTGGTACCTGAGCCATTAAACTAAACTGTGTCCAGAAAGTAAAAAAAAAAATAGCAGGATGTCTTCCAAATCTGATGTAGATGTATAGACAAAATGTCTACAGAGCACAAGATAGCTTTTCAGCTCAATAGTGTCACTGATTCTGAATCTGTAAACAACAATGACTTATAAGAAACTTAGAAAAGCTTGACTTCAGTATTCTCTGTTTTGGTGATGATCAACAGCATAAACATAAAAATGATCCACTCATCTGTGAATTAAACATAAAAATGTTTTGGACAGAGTTTGGCCACTTTATATTTCACAGATGCTTCACACAATCTCATTTACATGTCCCTCTGATAATACAGCAATCTGTTCAAATCAAATCCCAAATATTTTTATATATATATTTTGTTGTTGAATGTGTTCAATCATATTTAATGAGAGACACTAAACATACAGATACCACAGAAGGGAACGTGATCATACTGTATTCTTCTCACAAATATCAGCACATCTGTTGTATTTATCAGCTAAATAATCATTTGAAGAAAAACCGGTCAGGTTTGTAACCAAAATATATCACAGAATCTGATGATGGGCATGAGTTACTCATTAATTTCTCTTGATATCATCAACTCATTAGCAGTGAGGTGTTTAAAACTGAATCCTCATGTTTAGTTTCCTCCAAAAACCAAAATGAAGCAAAATTAAACTCTGCAATAAAACTAAAAATCTACAGATAGAAGACAAAGCAAAGGGAGTTGCTTTCCACAGCAAAGTCACATCAACACAATCTCCAGACTCTGAGTCTGGTTTACTGACGGATCGTCTCATCTCAGTGAGGTTTAGACATGAGAACTAAAGCAACACAAAGGTGTGAGAGCTGAGCTGGTGACAGATCTTCATCACTGGTGTTCAGTCTGAGAGAGGTTCAGTCAGTGGAGAACAGATCTCCAGCAGACGGGAGAGGAGCGAGACCACCGGTGACGCTCGGGAGAAGAGACAGATCTGGAAGACTCTGGATGTGAGACTTGAGCTCCTTCCTCACCTGTGTGACACGAGCCAGTTTCTGCTTGTACTCCTGCGAGAACACCACAATCAATCAATCAATCAATCAATCAATCAATCAATCAATCAATCAGTCAGTCACAAATGGTCAAAAGTTTGGGGTCATTCAGATGTTTTCAGTAGAGATGCATTAAAAGAATTATGTTCTTTTGATTGACAAATTCATGCCGACTCTTTTCTTTATTAAAGAACCATGAAAAATAAAATGCTTCACAACTTCCAAAACCATATTAAACTGTTTTTATCATTGATGATAATCAGACATGTTTCTTGAGCAGCAAATCATCATATTTTCATGATTTCTGAAGATCATGTGACACTGAAGACTGGAGGAATGATGCTGAAAATACAGCTGTGAAGCTCAGGGATAAATTACAGATTAAAATATACTAAAATAGAAATCAGTAATTTGAAAATGTAATAATATTTCATAATGCTACTGTTTTTACTGAATTTCTAATCAAATAATGGCACTTCTTTCAGAAACATTAAGTTTGATTTACTCTCTTCCATGAAACACCAAAGGCAACATTTCACACAAGTGTGTTTTTTTTAAGGAAAAGTACCATAAAAGTATGAAAACTATCCCAAAAGTTGTCCATATGATATTCAAAGTCTTGTGAAACCGAGACAGCGTTGTGTGAGGAATTTAAACCTAAAGGAACCCAACTTAAGTCGAAACAAAATCATGATTTATCAGTGAATATTGATTTCATTTTGGTATCTTTGTCTGTATTGTTTGTAAGTAATATGGACTACTTTTAAAATACTATTTTGTTGCATAAAGGTAAAAATCACATCCACTTTCATTGTATTGAAAACATCATCTCTGATATTCTGCAGACATTCTCCCATGGAGGACACGAGGAGTAGATGATGATGGCAGGATGGTAGACTTGTCTTTAAGGTACAGTACCTCCAGCTTCTTCTCTCTCTCGCTGAGCGCTTCTCTCTGGCTCCCGATGTATTCGGTCAGCATGCGGGCCAGCTGTCTCCGGTCCTCTAACTCAGCGGCCAGGCGTCCGTTATACTCGGCCAGCAGCAGACAGGCCTCGTCCACCGTCTTCGACAGCTTGTCTGCCGCCTGTTTATCTGCAGAGGATAGAGTTTTATCAAAAACATTTCCTGTTGGACAGGGGTACGTTCCTCCTGCGAGACTCACCTGTGATCTTCTCGAGAAGAGAGACGTCCTGCACTTCCTGAGGAAGTGATGCGATCTTCTGTCTCACAGCAGCGTCACCGGACGCAGCGTTCTCCAGATCCTGCAGCGCTTTCACCAGATCCTCCGTCTGAGGATCACGTCACACACAGATTACTTTCTAATATCTGACTGGATGTTGGTAAAATGGGGCTATTCTATGGAAAATTACAAGACAATAATACAAACAAAACCATCATTTTTACCAGAACTGATATGAAAATCAAGGGTTAGAATTACTTTTATTTGAGTAAACAACACATAAATGTTTCCCCCAAACTAAGAGGCTCATGAGAAAATGTGCACCTGAATATCTAATATAACGTGTAGTATATAAAAAATATAAACATCCTGGTATTTGCTTTGAAACATCAGGCAGTTTTAGCAGTGTGACGGCAAATCAACTGCCCATGCTTTTTACATAAACACTATATTACAAACATTATATTCATTATAAATGTTAATATACTTTTCACCCATGAGTCCATTAAATGCCATTTATTATTTAAAGAAGTGTGCTTCCTAGCTTTGATTGTTGATGCTTTGATTGCCATTACAGCAATTTTGCTCAATATCAAGCTTTTAGATTTAAAATGATGTATTTTTATATATTGTTATTTTGAGACATTTTTTCCTTGACTAGTGCATTTCAAATAGTCCTGCAAAGTGAACAATAAAATAAAATAAATTCAAATAATTTACGAGTTGTGGAGCCGCTGCGTCCGTCTCCTGGGGAGAATAGTGTCCTCTGTAATCATCATCTTCCTCCTCCTCTTCCTCCTGGACCTTCTGGTAGCTCCTCTTTAAGTGTTTTCTATCATCTACTACAAAACAGCATGCATCCGTTACTTCACCTTACTTTCAAAACGAGATAATTCAGTTCATGCGTTCTACAGGACAGGTTCACAAACATGCATTTTGGTGAAAAACAGTGCCTGATAAAAAAAGGTTGCAACACGATTTGCAAGCTATAGTGGTTATGGAAACTGAAATAACACAAATTGAAGCATGAATGATAAAAACATGACTCTCTCTGATATTTGAGCGTCTTCTTTATCTAAACTGCCGCTCTGATTGCTCTGAACATTCATCAGCTAACTTCATCAGGTGCATTTAGGATGTTTTTAAAATTTTTACACCGTATGCATGTATTGCGCTGACCTGCATGCTTCTGTTTGGGACTGTCCGAGTCCTCGATAGCCAGTTTGAGCTGCTGGATGAAGTCTGCACGGTACAGGTTTCGCTCCTGCCAGATGTTCAGCAATCTTTCCATGTGCTTCTTACAGCCTTCATCTCCATCTCTGCCAGAGAAACACCCAGAATATATATGTGAGGCAGGACAGAGTCATGCTACCGAACACTTAAAGCATCTGTGAATGTGTACCTGGCCACGTGTGAGCAGGCATCAACCAGGACACCCTCAAAGTTTTTGGCGAACTCAGGACCCTTTTTCTTACTGTTCTGAATCACGTCATTAGCCAGATACAGGAACGTCAACTTCCTGCTTCTTTTAGCTGGTCAACAACATTTAATCATTACTTACTTTAGAACAAAAGTGAGTTTTGTGTGTTTCAGTGTTTTAGCCTTTTTTGAAGGTTAACCTTGTTTACACAACTAACATGCCTTGTGCAAACTGAACTAAAGCAACCTTTTAAAGCAACAGTTCAGCCAAAAAGCAACATTTATTGTTCTCACCCTCAGGCGATCCGATATGTAGATGAGTTTGTTTTTTCACCAGATTTGGAGAAATGTTGCATTGCATCACTTGCTCACCAATGGATGCTCTACGGTGAATGGGTGCCGTCAGAAAGAAAGCTGATAAAAATATCACAATAATCCACACATAGCTCTAGTCCATCAGTTAACGTCATGTGAAGAGAACAGTTGTATGTCTGTAAGAAACAAATCCATCAAGGTGTTTTAACTTCAAACTGTTGCTTCTATTCAAATTTCGAGTCCATTATCCATTATAACGCTTCCTCCAGTGAAAACGTTTATTTCCTGTTGTCTCAACATATTTGTTTAGATCCGTTTTGGCTTGTAAACTGTACAGATTTCTCTCCTCATTCAGACCAGATTGCTTTTTTACTGTAAGTGTTTTTTTTTGGAGTATGGACACATTTTAGCTGGAAGCAATGGTTAATTTTTTTTTTTAGAAATGATGGATTTGTTTCTTTAAAACACAGGTTTTGGCTTCACATGATGTGTTCTGATTGTGTGGATTATTGTGGTGTTTTTATCAGCTCTCATTCTGACGGCACCCATTCACTGCACAGCATCCATTGGTGAGCAAGTGATGCAATGCTACATTTCTCAAAATCTGATGAAGAAACAAACTCATCCACATCTTGCATGGCCTGAGATTGATGACATTTTCAGCCATTTTTTTTTTTTGAGTCAACTGTTCAACTACCATTGTAAACCCAAAGCTGTAGATGTCCAGAGCGGTGAAACGCTCTCTTACCTTTCTTCAGTTCTCTGTGCCACACGCGCACGATGAAGGACGCATGCTTGCGGTGATGAATGATCCACAGAGACAGCGTCTGGACGCTCTGCTGCGAGTTACTCAGTTCAGACAGCTTCTTCTCCAGCGCAGACTCGGAGAAAGATGACATGCTGACTGCTGTCTCTCACCAAACCACCCTGACAAGACACTACAGCTTATAAACAACATCACTTAAGGCATTTAAAGTGCTTTCAAACTAAGGGGCTCACAGGGAAAAATGGTCCCTAATATTTCTAATATAATATATACAGTATAAACATAAGAGTAGTTGACTTTTGACTGTTTGATGTGTTATTCTGTGTTATAACAAATTTTTTTACTACAGTTCTTATTATAGTATAGACTCGACATGCAATATTTGTTATATACGGCATTATTTTATATACGGTTTTATTTTACTTTTCACAATCCAAGGACATTTAAAAATAAACACCAAATAAAAAGGTTTTTAAAAAAGTTCTAAAATGATACACGTCATATAAAATGTAATCTGGAAGCTTGGTATTAAATAGAAATGCTACAATAATACATTTTATTTGTCAACCAACCACATAAACATTATAATCACTTTCAAATGCATTTTGCTCATTTTTTAAATAATTGTTATGCATAATAGGATTCATGATATGTATATACATGAAATATGTATATACACACAAAGTACTTATAAGAGTAGTTTGATTGCATGAATATATAGGCTATGTGATTAACAAAGGAGATATAATATTAGAGTTTAAACTTAAACCCCAAAGATAGTCGGAGTTATTGATTAGCTGAGAAGGTGATTAGTTTTAATGCAACATTTCTGACATGCATTTAACATATTCAAGACAGTAAACGTTAATTAAGCAGGTTAAAGAAACAAATCAAGCAAACAAACTAAAAGATGAAGGTAATGTAAATAAATCCTCACCTGTCAGCAGTTTTTGTTACGTAAGCCTAATATGGATTTAACTTCAATGTGGCACAACGCGCGCGGGAAACACTAAATACGAACTACCGCGGATCCAAAGGGTGGTTTGAGTGGAGATATTAATAAATTGAATTAATAAAATACAATCCCTGAGTATATTCCTCGAAACTTTTGCCGAATGTTTGAACACGGTGATATTCCGTTCCAAGTTGGCGATAAACAAACGAGCGTCGCGCACGTGACGTCATACCGATGCGACGCAATGTGTGTTTGTTTTAGCACTGTAACTTTACATGTGTCGTTTTAAATAACAACACCACTAATTTTGAAGTGGTGTGTATTTGTTTTTCGTTTAGAAACCCAGCCTTTGTGTTAGCAGGCATAGAGGATCTCTCGCTGGACCGAAAGTCGTAATTGTATGCTAAATGAAATGAAACAGGAGCTAATAGACATGATTTTGAGCTTGGAGCTGCATGTGTGCTTCTGCTGCTGACACTGAACCACTGAGTGAGTAAGTACTATGAAAAATCTTAAGGGGAGGGGTTGTAAGTACATATTCAGTATCCTCGTTCATATGTTGAACTAAAGCATGGCCATAGAAGAATTGACGAAAAACCAGTTGTTTTGTATTGTGACTTTATGACTATTAAATTGGCTTACTGGGCACCATCTTATTAATCATACACAGTAACACTAGTGATGCATGCCTCATGGGAAATTAAACCCCGGTTTCACAGACAAGGCTTAAGCCGGATCCTAGACTAAAATGTAAGTCTGAGCTGTTTTAACTGAAAGAAACTTGCAATGATTGATTTTAAAATATATCAGTCCCTTTGTTTTGTCTTAAGATGCACAACAGGCATGTAAATAAAAATTATTATTGAACTATTGCCTAATCCTGGTTTAAACTAAGCCCTGTTTGTGATTCCGAGCCAAAATGTTTAAGCGTGTTAAGCAGTTCATAGATGGTAATTGTCAGACTCGTTTGTCAATGCTTGTTTGTTTTAAGATAACATGCTTTATGTGTGCTAGTGAAAAAAATTATCAGCAATATAATTTCAGGAATTGGAAAATGATCTGCATCCATTATGAAATGCATTTACTTGACTAAATAATCAAAATGTCAAGAAATCAGTCAGATGCTGAGTGATACTTGTTTAGTCGCCAAAAGTTTCTCTTGGTCATGCATTTTTAAATTAGCATTTCTCATGTTTGTCTTTCTCAAGATGACATACCACTTTTATTAACATCCTTCACAGATCCTGTAGCTCTATACATGAAGAATGGCTCAACATCAGATCGAAGACCCAAAGATTGCATTTGCATATCTCCGCCCGTCCTGTGTCCTCCTGACCAAAGAACCTACAGTCGCTAACGTCGAAGCTCTTAGCGGTCATCTCCGCAGTGTAAGCGATGGAGCTCTCCAACAGCTCCAGGACTATATTCTGTTCCCCCTCAGATTTGTCCTCAAAACCCCTGGCTCAAAGCGGCAGGGACTTATCCAGGCGGTGATCGAAGCTATTACGTATGTGCTGGAGAACACTTGTGTTCAAAGTTGGGATTCTCTGCGAGATCTTTTCTCTGAGCTTTGCCTTTGTCTTTGTTCCCCAAAGGACCCGGGTAAACCTGCCACAACCTCTGAGGAACTAAAAATGGCGGTCCTTAGATGCCTAGACACCCTTATGCACTCTGCCTACGGTGACATTGTTTTTAAACTCTACGAGCCAAGCATGTTGCCTGGACTTGGAGCCGCTGTTTCACTTCTTCTGGCATTAGCAGAGCATGAAAAGGCTAGAGGAGTCCAAACGGCTTCTCTTAAATGTCTCCTGTCTTTGTTTCAGCTGTGCGACTGCGAAGAAGAACACATTAAGCTCGGACGGGAAGAAAGGTTTAAGCTCGGATGCACCTTGGCCACTTTCTTACCTGGGGTTTCTCGAGCCCTGAGTCTCGTAATAAGTGGAGATGTAAGACAGGGCCATGCGGTTACAGTGAAGGCCATGAGGGTTTGGTACAAAGCAGTAGGTCTGGTAATGGCCGATGAGCAGCTTCAGAAAACAGACAATGGTGTGGCAGCTGGAGATCTAGGAAGGGTTGGTGAGCTTGTTGTGAAGAGGACTCCATCCTGGCGCAAAACCACTTCCCAGCGCCTTGCTTTGGTCTTACAGAAGATCATTTCTTGCACATCTGCCCACCCGCACTGGAGAGTCAGACTTGAGTTGGTCAGTCTATCCCATTTTCTACTTTCTCAGTGCAGACTGTCTGTTGGTGAATGTGTCGGTCCTCTATTGGAAGCATTGGTTGGTGCCATCAATGATGAGGAGCCTGAGGTTAAGCACAGGTGCAATGCAGCATTGAACGAGGTGGCACAAATGGGTCAAACCAATGACAAACAGGACTTTACTGATATTATATCCGAAAACCTTCACAGCTTGGCGTCATCCTTACCTAGACTCATGAGAACATCTGACGACCAACGCAAGCTCTTTGTTCTTAACGTGTTCCTTGGGTACCTCAAGATTCTTGGGCCTAAAGTGGATGCGGTACTTACTTCAGCAGTACATCTGGAACGCATCTCCAAAGCATTGATGCAAGTGATGGAGCTAGATGTAACGGATGTGAAGATCATTGAGGAAAGAACTCTAACATCTTCGACAGATTTGAGACTTGACCTGCACCAAATCCCATCCCAGAGGAAATACTTCCTCTACTTCACAGACGACAAGATATTCTCGGCACTCAGGAAGATCTGCCGCATGTTGGGATACTACGGAAACCTCTACCTTCTTGTTGACCACTTCATGGAACTGTACAAGGAGTCTTCGGTTTACAGAAAGCAAGCTGCTTTGGTCCTCAACGAGGTCATTGTTGGTGCCGCAGGCATTGGTGTAGAAATGGACATTTCTAGGATTGACAGTTCAGGAGCAAAGCAGTCTAGAACAAATCAAGAAGACTTGAAATCGTCAATCATGTCCATCATCGAGGAGTACATCAGTTTGAGTAACTGGCATTTCCCTACAGTCTCAGAAGCCTTGGAAGGGAAACTTGAGTCTACAACCTCCTTGTTGTCCAAGAGTCCAGAACGAAACTGTCTGCAGTTGCTTCCAGCATCCAAATCTCCAACGCTTCACCAACTCAACAGCAACATCTGGCAAATCTGTATCCAGTTGGAGGGAATCGGTGGCTTCGCCCTCGCATTAGGCACCGATTTCCGTCTGCTTCTCATGATTACGCTATACCCTGTGCTGGAGAAGAACGGGGACGAGTCGCTTCTTGTCAGCCAAGCGGCTTTTAGCGCAATGTGCGACCTCTGCAAGGCTTGCGATTACAGTTCACCCAAGGACCTGGTCATCAAGAACTCAGACTACCTTCTCAATGATGTTTCTCTAAACCTAGCCAGACCCAGTATTCACCCTCATGCTGCGCTAGTTCTTGCGGTCATGTTCACTCACTCAGATGCCAGTCTGCTGCCTCTAGTGGCCGATGTGGTGCAGGACGTGTTAACAGCACTTGATCTCAGCTATGACCAGAGAGCTCCACAGTTCTGTACTGTGCTACACTCACTCATGAAAGCACTCGGTGAGTCTTACTTTACCTTAGTTTACTTAAAGGTTTAGTTCACCCAAAAATGGAAATTCTGTCATTAATTACCCACCCGTAAAACCTAGATTGTTAAACTAGTCCATGTGATATCAGTGGTCCAACTTTAATTTTATGAAGCTACGAGAATACGTTCTATAGAAAACAAAACTTTATTCAAACATTCTTCTCCGGTGCCTCCATTATCATAAGTATTGATACCTTTTGATATTGTTGTGTCTTGGTGCTCATGAAAGCAATATCTTTACTGCATTTCTGGGCCTGTGAACATTTTAGTACCATTGCTGACTAATGAGGGTCAGAAAGCTCTCGGATTTTATCAAAAATTAATTTGTGTTCTGTAGATGAACCAAGATCTTACAGGTCTTGGACAACATGAGGATATTGAGCAATGTAACTATTATTTATTAGTTTCTAAATGTGTTAAGTTTGAAAATTTGACATGTTTTTCCACAGTGAGATGGTTTCCCGCTACTATTGGACGCCAGAAGATGCCCAGCAAAGAGACCCAGGATAAAGAGTGTGTGAACTTGAGGCAGTTTCTCCTGGACTATAAGAAGCAGAAGGAGCTTGCAGAAGGCATTAGACTAGAGGAGGAAGATCCTAATGATTTAGGTTTGTAATTTAAATTCATCTTTGGTTAAATAATTTCTTTAGTACTAACCCAGGAGGGGGGGGGGGGTACTTAAGTTGCTCTATTTTCACACACTAATTTTGTATTTACTATAGGCTTACTAAAAAATATTGTTTAGTACTTTTTGAGATAATCTTACAAACATATAAGTGTACTCAAGTGTGCTATGTTGGAACACCATGAATATCAAATAAAATGTTCTTTTATTATACTTTCTCTTTATAGAAAAAATGTATTTAGATACTTTTTGCAGTACATTTGTAGTAATCCACTGCTGTATGTAAGATGGGTTCAAGTGTACTACAAGTGGTAACTAAATACTAATGCTGTCAAACAGTAAATCACGATTAATTGCATGCAAAATAGAAGTTTTGTTTGATTAATATATATGTGTGATGTGTTATATAAGTACACACATAGAGTATATATATTGAAAATATTTACATGTATTTACATGTCTTTATTTATATTCATATAATTTATTTTATAAATAAATATATTTAATATATTAAAAAAATTCTGAAATATATATGCATGTATTTGTATATACATAATATGTAAACAAAAAAATGTATTTAGGATGCAATTAATTGCAATTAATAGTTTGACAGCACTACTAAATATTTTTTTTATTATAGATAAAGTTTGTTTAAGTTCTTATTAATGGTGTCCTGAAATAGCACATTTGAGGAAACTTTATGATATGCTTTAGATTATCTTAAGAAGTACTAGAGAATAATTTTTTTGTAGTATTAATGCATGAAGATGGAGCACTTTAAGTATATTATGGAAGTGCTTTTTAATTTCTCCTGGAAAACTTTAATGTAAATGCTCTTACTTTCTAAGTGATCTGACTTTGGTGATTTTTGGTGCATGGATGATAAAAATTCCAAGGCTCTTCATCCAAATTTAGCAGAATTGTCCACACGTTCAGACCTGAATTAAGAGCGTCTTAGAGAAATTTCTATTTACTTGCATACTTAATTAAACTTTTTGGACCCACATTTCTCAGGATCTGTGCTGCCTTGCAGTTCAGTAAATAGAAAATGGTTGTGCTTTACAGTTCCTGCCTGTAATTTAATTCTTGCACAGCAGATGACAGTAATGATCCAGTGAGTTGTCGCAGCAATAAAGTAAAAAGTGCTGGAACTGTTACCTTAATCCTGCTGAAGGTTTCATCATAACAGCAGACCTGTAATTGAGGTTGTCTGTTCCCCTTGAACAAGCGCTTTAGTAAGTGCTTTACACACGGGTACAGATGTAATAGAGCCGAATTATGATTGCACAAGCTCTGTTTTTTGCTCATCTTCAATCCTCTACATGCTGAGGCTTTCAACTCGGGGCTCAGATTTCTGATCATTAAACCAACACACACAGAGCCGAATTCCCTGAGCGATCCATTATTATGACGTTCCTTCTATCATGCTGAAGGTTTGTAGCTGATTTACAAGATGATGATAGACCCAGAGACAGACTTTTGAGCATGCAGTCGAATGCACAGGAATGACAAACCAACTAGGTTTTTAAATTCTCCTTTTCACAGAAGTTCCTCCACCAACTTCTGATGAGGACACAGATGGTCCTGCAGAGAAAAAGGAGCTTCCTCTTCATATCCAGATTGTGAAAGACGTGATGGAGCGATGCATCCACCTGCTCTCCGACTCCAACCTGAGAATCCGACTTAAGGTTGAAAAATCTCTTCTCGTGATGTATAATAGCTTTGGCATCACTGCAGGTGTGCTTCTTTTGGAAACAGAGGGTCTAAAGTCAAAGGTGCATGTGCATTTACAGGTGCTGGACATCTTGGAGTTGTGTGTGTGTGTTTTATGTGAGCAAGAGGATGAGCTGCTTCCCATGGTGCACCGGTGCTGGCCTGCTCTCCTGCATCGTCTCACCAATGATGACCCTCTCGCTGTACCACGAGCATTCAAGGTGAGATCATGTCCTAGCAACCATCCACAACACCCTAGCAACCAGATGCAAAACCAACAGTGTCATCCGGATAAAAGTGGTATGATAAATTGTGTTTCTGAATAATATGAAGCATATATAATGCAAACAGAAGAGGACCTAGAATAGAGCCTTGCATTAGACGACATGGACATTTCTATAGCATAAACACAATATTAAAGTTTAATGATTTGCATTAGAAAATCATTGAATTAATGATATTAAATGATCATTTAATTCATATTAAATTTATTAAATTTATATTAATTCATATTAAATTGTGCAGAACACAAATTCTGAGTATGGGTCACCATACTTGGCCGAATGTCACTTCATTATTTAATAAGTTAGATGCTGTCCTTTAGTAAAGCGACGCTTGCTAGCTAAAGTCAAGATACAGTGAATTGCTGTGGAAGAATCGTTCATTAGAGTTCAGTTCGTCTGAAGAATTCATGATTGAATGCGTCTGAAAGTAGTTTGCTATTACTGCGTCAACTGTGATGTCATTTCTGTTTCTTAATAAATGCTGCATTGAA
Source organism: Carassius carassius (assembly GCF_963082965.1). NCBI lineage: Eukaryota > Metazoa > Chordata > Actinopteri > Cypriniformes > Cyprinidae > Carassius > Carassius carassius. Next base: position 26,944,294 of record NC_081791.1, read on the forward strand.
CTTTCTATGCATAAAAAAAAGTTTCCACAAAAATATGAAGCAGTAACTGTTTTCAACATAGTTAGAAATGTTTCTTATGCAGTGAATCAGAATATTTTCATGATTTCTGAAGATCATGTGACACTGAAGACTGGAGGAATGATGCTGGAAATACAGCTGTGAAGCTCAGGAATAAATTACATTTTAACAGAGATTCACACAGAAAATAGTTATTTTAAATTGTAAAAATATTTTATTGTATTTTGATCAAATAAGTGCAGCCTTGGTGAGCAGAAGAGACTCTTTTCAAAAATATACCAATTTCAAACATATGTGACCCTGGAGCACAAAACCAGTCTTAACTATATTTATAGCAATAGCCAAAAAAACATTGCATGGGTCAAAATTATCGATTTTTCTTTTATGCCAAAAATCATTAGTAGATATTTGTAAAGTAAAGATCATGTTCCATGAAGATATTTAGTAAATTTCCTATCTTAAATATATCAAAACTTTATTTTTGATTGGTAATCTGCATTGCTAAGAATTTAATTTGGACAACTTTAAAGCTGATTTTCTCAATATTTTTAATTTTTTTGCACCCTCAGATTCCAGATTTTCAAATAGTTGTATCTCGACCAAATATTGTCTGATCCTAATAAACCATACACCAAAGGAAAGCTTATTTATTCAGCTTTCAGATAATGTATAAATCTCAATTGCAAAAACCTGACACTTAAGACTGGTTTTGTGCTCCAGCGTCACATTTGAATGTCATCGTGTATTGGCTGGAACACTAGCAGATGCAGCAGATCGTCAGGTGCTCTGTTTTTCTCCGTGGGTCTCCAGGTGTTGTGTGTCCTGGGCGAGTCGTGTGGAGATTTCCTGAGGAAGCGCGTGTCTAAGGAGGTCCTGCCTCGTCTCACCTCGTCTCTGATGAAGCAGGCGGAGGTCAGCGCTCGCTCCGGACCCGTCTACACACACACACTGGCTTACAAACTCCAGCTCGCCGTGCTGCAGGGTCTCGGACCGCTGTGTGTGAAACTGGACCTGAGTGAGTCTGTGTCACAAACACATGCTGGAAACATGCCTGATGATACTGAAAAGTGTTTAATAATCAACTGTTGCAGGAGATTTATATATGATGTCAGATATCATTTATTATATTGTGTAAAGAAATGAAAGCATGCTAAACAAAAACATAACATTAGTTTAAAAGATAAGGTTCAGTTTATTGTTTCATTGTCCCTACCACATTCAAATATATTACGTGGAATGAAAATGAATTATGATGCATTTAAGTCAGCATTATAACAAAATCTTGCAAACACAGAAATACGATACTATGTTATTATAGTTTTAAATGCAAATCTAAATCCTGATATTCCTGTAGTATGTTCTGCCTAAATTATTACGAAATATAACAATGCATCTACTTTCAATAATGTGCTAAATGTCTGAGCTAAATATAGTATTCAACTAGATTAATGTAGGACACGACATGCTTTTAGGATTTGAACCATTTTTGCTTTTGAAATTGGGTTTATTTTTATATTGTTTTTCATTGCCTGCATAAGCTTAAGGGACAAGGAAACGGAAAAAAAATCAGATGGAAACTATTTATTTTTATATTTTTATTCCTTGATATACACCTATAGATTTTGTTAATATTTTGATTTTATTTTTAGGTTCTGTTTTTCACTGTAATATTAGTTAAAGGTTTAGTAACTTTGCTGTGGTTTGTAATTTTTTATAACCGTTTTATTTTTGGTATTTCTATATAGTTTTATCAAATTTTTTTATTGATTGATTTTATTTAATTTAATTTCTATTATGGTATTTTTCCCCTAAAATATTATTATTTAAATTCTTAGAAATATTGCCTTGACAACTAGCTGAAATAAGTTTTTTTATATTTTATTTTATATAATTTCATTTCAATAACCCTGAATGGGAGGAGAACATTTTATTTCAATGCTTTCCTTGCAAAGTGAAATAATGCGAGAAACTGTTTCAGAGCTTTTCAGTGCAACAAAATTAGTTTTCTAGCTTCTTGGGGGAATGCAAAAGTTTTTTGAGTGCAAAACCACTGAAATAGACATTTTTCATATTCCTCAATCATATTATTTTTTCATTGAGAAAACACATTTTAATAAAAGTTCCCAATCCCTTTTGGAATAAGATGCTGATAACCCGTGCACAACATTGAAATGTACATTTTGCGTGGTCTAACAGAGCATGTGAGCACCTGTAGATGGCAGTCTGGCCTCACAGCTGCAGAAGACGTGCTCCTGATGATGTCTCTTCATCATCGCTCCATCTGAACACACACACACCGCGTCCTCAGCTGCTCTGTTCAATCCTCTGGAGGAGGTCGTGTGTGTCTTTCCTCACCCTCGGCGGGTTTTCTCATGTAAACCAAACACTTACTAAGGAGTGAGATGGAAAAACCTCACATGCTGCAGTTTGGCTTATGCATTCTAGCTTAATGCATGTAAATATGATTGAATATTGACCGATAAAATATGGTTATCACTCTGTATTAGCCTCAAGTCTAGTGACGTCTGGGGACCGTGTTACAAACCAAACCATGAGAGATTCGAAGCCAGTGGTTTGTGATTGAGCGCCAGGTGTTGAAGATTCATCCAGAGGAAAACACTGAATACTGATAGAGTTTCCATGGTTATGAGAGACCGACAGACATGAGAGGTCATGCTGTTTATTTCCCAGCTGGCTCTAGTGCTCTCTCTCTCTCTATCACACTTTATTATTCTCCATCCATCCTTCATTCCTCTCGGTCTCAGGTCTCGCCGTCCCTCTGCATTCACCTCCATTTTTCTAGAGTAATGAGGCTCTACATCAGGCTGCTTAATTAATTAATTAGGATAATGCTGCCATGGAGACTATTAGAATATATTAAAGCATCTGTGGCCGTTATGACGCAGACGTGCACTGTTTGCATTTCACTGGAGAATGCATTATGGTTTGTGGGAATAGAGAATTAGGACAGATCTTTAATAGTGTAATATTAGCTTTTTCTCTGTTTAATATTCCCAGCTGATTTTCCTGAGGCTGTGTGTTAACGTGTGTTTGCAGTGGAGGCGGATCTGGATCGCGTGATTGACGCCTGTCTTCTGTACCTGAGCTGCCGACAGCCAATCAGACTCCAGGAGGCGTGTCTCAGGTAAAGCCCCACCCACAGAGAAACAGAGTATTTCTTAAGTTTTTTAAAATTGACATTTTCTTTCATCAAACTGGATTTAAAATCCCCCAACATTATTTCTCTTTTATAAAAGTGATTCATTATGCATTATTTGTTTATAGTCTCAGGAATTTGCACAGACTAAAATCAAAACTTTTTATTTTATTGTGTTATTATTATTATTGATTTATTCACTGTCTGCTGTAATTTTTTGGTTTGAAGTATATGAATATATCTCCCAGTATTTGGTCATATTGGGATTAGACCAATAGAAAGAGAGTGATAGAGATCTGACCAATGTATGTCAGACTGCTTAAACAATTAGCTTATTCATAAATGATTGACAAGCGTTGTATATAGTTGACCATGTTCTATTCTGCAATTACATTTTTTTTAACAAATAATCAATAAAATATATAAATGAATGATTGACAAGCATTGACACAAATAAATAAAAATATAATATTTGCGTAGTATTATATAATATACAATTAAAAATATATTAAATTATAATTTTTTATATACAATTTATAAATTAAAATAATAAATACAATATTTTAATCATATATATATATATATATATATATATATGTATATATATATATATATATATATATACACACACACACAAACAATTAAAATTATAGTGTTGAATAAATAAAATAATTGTGTGTGTGTATATAAATGTATGTTTTATATATATTTTTTCAATGCTGATCATTTCAGAATAGCCAAATTAAGCAGACTGACAGAAATATCAGTGTATTTGTGTGTATATATACTGTTTTTACACACACACATAACTCATCAGGCATAAAGTCAGAATTGACAGTCGAATCAAAGTTTGGTTATCCTGCTCTCTAGATATCATCCAATCGTTGCAATGCAAGTAACTATAATTCTGTTCCAGGTTAATCAGACTCTGGTTCAGTGTCTGTGCTGCCGTGAGTGTGTGAGTGTTTGCGAGTATGAGAGCAGGGCCGGCTCTAGGTTATTTGGTGCCCAAGGCGAGAGAGCCCCATTTTCTAAGACACTTTTTGTTGGTAAAAGTCATATGCGAGTAGGCGTCAACTATCATGAATATCATTGTGATTTACACCTGAGAAGACAAAGGCCTGCATAATGAGCTGCATAATGAGCTGCATAATGAGCTGCATAATGAGCCTTTCAGTCATCTGTGCCACTGAGAGGAAGGAGTTACAAGAAAGAATGTGAGGATAAAATAAAAGGATATAATTTTATGTTTGTAGTTTATTAAGAATATATTTAATTATCCCACAACATAATTTAATATCTACTTGGGTGAGCAGTTAAACAGTTTATAAGGAACAATCAAAAGCTGACTTTCAAACAAATTGTTTGGCATCCTTACTCCAGTCACACAATCCTTCAGAAATCCTTTTAACAATCTTATTTTCTACAAAAAAAACATTTATTGTTATTATTATTATTATCATCATCATTATTAATGTTGAAAAGAGCTGAGAATATTTTTCTGGGTTTTTAGGGGGAATAAATTGAAAGAACAGCATTGTTTTTACATTTGTTACAGTAATCTATTTGTTACATTTATATTATTTACATCAAGCTTTTGAATGGTATAGTATTGTATATTGTTATTGAAACTTCATAATGTTTCACTTGATTATACATTTAGTCAGGAATTATAGTTTGGAAAAAGTATTTGGAAAAAGTCTAACTAGTAAAATGTTTACACGTTATGTGAAAACTAGTACAAGTATATAAATAAATAAAAAGAGACTTACTCATGTTTATGATCTCAGCTGAATAAAGTGCTTCATTCTTTTTTTTCTGAGGAAATCCATTTCTCAAATCCTCAACCACATCACATCTTTTTGGGGTGATTTATGTCTTATTCCTCTCATCGCGAAGCAAACAGTAAAATAAAAACTTGAACAGTCTCGCTGCTTTTTCTTCTGTTATGGGCGTATTCAAGCCGCGCGCTTCAGTTTGAATCTGAATAGCGCGTTCAGCGCGGGGGCGTGGTCACATTAGATATAATGAAGGGAGACGTGAAAAACAGACATCGCGTTGTTTTCATATGGATTACTTTATCACAGAATATCTGTTTTCGGCAGCACTTGTTTAGTTTAAAAGTAGACATGTCAAGCTTTCTATAGATATCTCTCTCATGTATTTTCGTTGAGTATTCATGGAGTTACAGTTCATTTTAATGACGTGTTTGTAAAAGAAGATCAGCGCAGACAAAGGCTGCAAACAGCACACCTTGTTTGTTATCTTTATTTTATAAGTGCACAAAGTTTGGTTGTTATTATGTCTCTATCCAAAAAAAAAGTAGACCCTTTACAGATTCGATTGATGTATTGCTCTTATCTGTACGATTAAAACTGAAAGTGTAATTTAAGTTCTTTTCGGGGTTATCAGGAGAAAATGACTCAAAACGCGTATCCGCGTTAATCGACTCGAGAGAGCTGTCAGATGTTTTCGCGCCACTCCCGGTTGCTGAGCAAAAGCGCGTGAGTTTGACAGCTGCCTGTCAGAGTGACTCAGTCGTTTTTTAGGATTGTAAATCTCGTAAAAGAAATGGACAAATACAAGCAGTGTGTGGATAGTGCACAGTAAAAGTGTACAGCGTGTGCGCAGCTTTCATAATACGATACATACATTTAATTAACTTTTTTTTTTAATTCTGCAATTTTGCGCCCCATCCAGCAGATGGCGCCCCAGGCGGCCACCTGTGTCGCCTGTCGGCAAAGCCGGCCCTGTATGAGAGTATGAGAGTATGAGTGTATGTGTATGAGAGTATGAGTGTATGAGTGTATGAGTGTATGTGTATGAGAGTATGAGTGTATGAGAGTATGAGTGTATGAGTGTATGAGAGTATGAGTGTATGAGAGTATGAGTGTATGAGTGTATGAGAGTATGAGAGTATGGGTGTATGAGAGTATGGGTGTATGAGAGTATGGGTGTATGAGAGTATGGGTGTATGAGAGTATGGGTGTATGAGAGTATGGGTGTATGAGAGTATGGGTGTATGGGTGTATGAGAGTATGGGTGTATGGGAGTATGAGAGTATGGGTGTATGAGAGTATGGGTGTATGAGAGTATGAGAGTATGGGTGTATGGGTGTATGAGAGTATGGGTGTATGAGAGTATGGGTGTATGAGAGTATGGGTGTATGAGAGTATGAGTGTATGAGAGTATTGGTGTATGAGAGTATGGGTGTATGAGAGTATGGGTGTATGAGTGTATGAGAGTATGGGTGTATGGGTGTATGAGAGTATGGGTGTATGAGTGTATGAGAGTAAGAGTGTATGAGAGTAAGAGTGTATGAGAGTAAGAGTGTATGAGAGTAAGAGTGTATGAGAGTAAGAGTGTATGAGAGTATGAGAGTAAGAGTGTATGAGAGTAAGAGTGTATGAGAGTAAGAGTGTATGAGAGTATGAGAGTATGAGTGTATGAGAGTAAGAGTGTATGAGAGTAAGAGTGTATGAGAGTAAGAGTGTATGAGAGTAAGAGTGTATGAGAGTAAGAGTGTATGAGAGTATGAGAGTATGAGAGTATGAGAGTATGAGAGTATGAGAGTATGAGAGTATGAGAGTATGAGAGTATGAGAGTATGAGAGTATGAGTGTATGAGTGTATGAGTGTATGAGAGTATGAGTGTATGAGAGTAAGAGTGTATGAGAGTAAGAGTGTATGAGAGTATGAGTGTATGAGAGTATGAGTGTATGAGTGTATGAGAGTATGAGTGTATGAGTGTATGAGTGTATGAGTGTATGAGAGTAAGAGTGTATGAGAGTAAGAGTGTATGAGAGTAAGAGTGTATGAGTGTATGAGTGTATGAGTGTATGAGAGTATGAGAGTATGAGTGTATGAGTGTATGAGTGTATGAGAGTATGAGTGTATGAGAGTATGAGTGTATGAGGGTATGAGTGTATGAGAGTATGAGTGTATGAGTGTATGAGTGTATGAGTGTATGAGAGTATGAGAGTATGGGTGTATGAGAGTATGGGTGTATGAGAGTATGGGTGTATGAGAGTATGGGTGTATGAGAGTATGGGTGTATGAGAGTATGGGTGTATGAGAGTATGGGTGTATGAGAGTATGGGTGTATGGGTGTATGAGAGTATGGGTGTATGGGTGTATGGGTGTATGAGAGTATGGGTGTATGAGAGTATGAGAGTATGGGTGTATGAGAGTATGGGTGTATGGGTGTATGAGAGTATGGGTGTATGGGTGTATGAGAGTATGGGTGTATGAGAGTATGGGTGTATGAGAGTATGGGTGTATGAGAGTATGGGTGTATGAGAGTATGGGTGTATGAGAGTATGGGTGTATGAGAGTATTGGTGTATGAGAGTATGGGTGTATGAGAGTATGGGTGTATGGGTGTATGGGTGTATGAGAGTATGGGTGTATGGGTGTAAGAGTGTATGGGTGTATGAGAGTATGAGAGTAAGAGTGTATGAGAGTAAGAGTGTATGAGAGTAAGAGTGTATGAGAGTAAGAGTGTATGAGAGTAAGAGTGTATGAGAGTAAGAGTGTATGAGAGTAAGAGTGTATGAGAGTATGAGAGTAAGAGTGTATGAGAGTATGAGTGTATGAGAGTATGAGTGTATGAGAGTATGAGTGTATGAGAGTAAGAGTGTATGAGAGTAAGAGTGTATGAGAGTAAGAGTGTATGAGAGTAAGAGTGTATGAGAGTAAGAGTGTATGAGAGTAAGAGTGTATGAGAGTAAGAGTGTATGAGAGTATGAGAGTATGAGAGTATGAGTGTATGAGAGTATGAGAGTATGAGAGTAAGAGTGTATGAGAGTATGAGAGTATGAGAGTATGAGAGTAAGAGTGTATGAGAGTAAGAGTGTATGAGAGTATGAGTGTATGAGAGTATGAGAGTAAGAGTGTATGAGAGTAAGAGTGTATGAGTGTATGAGTGTATGAGTGTATGAGAGTATGAGAGTATGAGTGTATGAGTGTATGAGAGTATGAGAGTATGAGAGTATGAGAGTATGAGTGTATGAGTGTATGAGTGTATGAGAGTAAGAGTGTATGAGAGTAAGAGTGTATGAGTGTATGAGTGTATGAGTGTATGAGTGTATGAGAGTATGAGAGTATGAGAGTATGAGTGTATGAGAGTATGAGAGTATGAGAGTATGAGAGTATGAGAGTATGAGAGTATGAGAGTATGAGTGTATGAGTGTATGAGAGTATGAGAGTATGAGAGTATGAGAGTATGAGAGTATGAGAGTAAGAGTGTATGAGAGTATGAGTGTATGAGAGTATGAGAGTATGAGAGTATGAGTGTATGAGAGTATGAGTGTATGGTGATTGTTGTGCTGTTGTGTTCTCTGTAGTGTGTTCCGCTCGCTGATGGATCTGGACTCTGATCTGGTCTGGTTCAGTCTGAATGAGCTGTGCTGTCCGGTCCCGTACGAGCCCCCTCACCCTCATCTGCTGCCTGTGACACTGACCGGGTCACACAAGCCCAGGAACCAGTTCACAGACAACATCCTCACATTACTGCAGGAGTCTGATGCCACATAACAGCGTTTCATACATCTGAACGCCAGGTTTAAGATGACAATGTCATGTCACTGATCTTCCTCGGCTGCATGTTTGACTGGAAGAACTTTTGGACAAAGCTGGAAGTCTAACTTTTCAATATCATGCAGATAGTTATATTAATAAAGTAATATAACTGATAATGATAAAACTGTTCGAGGGGAAAAAAAGTTTGTTCTTTAAAAGAAATGTACAAATGACCATGTAAATGATGTTTTCAGCCAAAATACCATGGTAAAATAATAATAATAATAATAAAAAAAAATTAGTGATGTTTTCAGCCAAAATTCCATAATTGTTATATTCTTACTTCTCTAAAATAATAATAAATTAAAATGGGATCTTTAAGAATGATCTTTTTTTAGGGGGTTGTTTGTTCCCTTTTTTCTTTGGATGACAATTGGGGCTAATATCAAATTGCTAGAGTTTCACTGTAGTTATTATATGGTATTCTGGAAATACCATAATTATTATAGTTATTGTTACTTCTCTAAAATAGTACATTATTATGGTTTCTTTTAGAATCTTTTTTTTTTCCTTTCATCTTTGGATGGCATTTGTGGCTAATATCAAATTACTAGAGTTTTAGAGTAATTATGTGGTATTCTGGTATTCAATTGCCTTTCTAAATATATTCCAGAGTTTTTGTTCAACCATTCTGAAAAACATAATTGTATTCATGTTGTTGAATCCTCCATTAAATTTTGAAAAACATTTTATGATTTTTCTTTTTAATGACACCTATTTTTTTTTTTTTTTTTTACATTTTTTGATTTCCTATTTATTGATAATTTCATTGTCCATTAAAATAATAATAGTTCATTAAAATAAATACAATTATTAATTACTATATAATATTAAACACAAAAAAATTAAGGTTCATAAAGTACTTTGTAAACAAACAGTAATTCTACTTTTATTGTTCGATTAGTTATTAATGAAATGCTTTAGCTCTATTACCAAAAGACTAATGGTCCTCAGCACAGGTTCTGGTCTAGTTGTGTGCTGTTGGTCTGGATCTTCTGCTCTTGTTTCTTCTGTGACAGTCTAATAAATGTTCTGCCTGTGAGAGCCGCATTAAAGCTGCCTCATATGCTTTGTGTGAGCCTGCTATTGTGTTATCTGCGGTGTACTTTGCTATTTATCCTGCTGCCAGAGCTGACAGAGGCACTATTATTCACCGGCCCCGGCACCGGGGCTAGCCGCTAACACACAGCATACAGGGATAATGTAATTTCCTCTCGACCGCTTCTGATAAGTGTAGAAACATCATTAAAGAGTCAAACCGCTTGACATGCGCTGTTTGAGGAATTCACTGCTGGTAAAGACGAGAAAGCAAGCTGAAGTGATGAAATAATGAATAATTGAGGTGATTTTTGAGGTTAAGTAGGTGGCAAAGCTCTTTTGTTAAGATTGAAAAGTAATAGATGTAACGTTTTTTGGTCATTCTAGTAGGTTATTATAAAATGTTATAATAATCAGTGATGCAGTGATGCAAAGTGGTGCGCATGCGCAACCAAAAATGCTTAGTTCAGACCGCTCATTTGCATACAGACGTGGTGTTAGCGCACACTTACCGTTTTAGATCAACGAAAGGACACTGAATCCAAAATTCTTGTTAAATAATTTTTGCACATTAAAAGCATATACACAACTTCACATTTTAATCACATTTAGTTTATTTTAATCACACACTGCCTCTGAAACTTTCATCCATCATAAATTCAGATCGAGTTAGATTTTCCGCTTTTTTTCGCATCTGTAGCAAACATTTTGAATAAAAAATGACGAATACGAAAAAACACGTATGAATTTTTCTGACTCAAGGTCTTTGCACACAGTCAGAAATACATGCTTTTTTATTATTTATGCTTTATTATTATTCGTCATCCTTTCCTGTCAAAATCCTAATTTTTATGACGGATGAAAGTTTCAGTGGAAGTGAGTAAACGTGATTGGCACAACGTGAGGTCGTATTTATTTTTTAAAGTACAAAATTTCGTGTGCAAAGGCCTTCAGTCTGTAAAAATTAGCATATTAGAATAAAAATAAAAATATTAGCAGTGTACGAAAAAATTTCATTTTTATTTAATAAGTTTTATAAATCGAATATGATTTATTTTTATTTTGAGAATTTTTATATATCGCACTATTTTTATATTTTGTTTATTATTTTATTTAAATAAAAACAACCGCACCTGCAAACATCTTAATATAATAGCCTACATAATTTTCACGCATCCACAATCAATATGCGGTGTATAATCGATCACTTTTGAATCTACGATGATTAAAGACACCAATATTCACCAAACCATTTTGAAAACTGCATCAGGGACGCCTCTACATAGCTATATCTTAAATGTGCAAATACAAAATAAAAAACAAATCTTTTTCAATTAAAATGCCTTTGAGCCATTTGTGCGCGCGCACACAAGACTAAATATAATTGTAAGCACGTGAAAGAAAGCCTTTTGAATAAAAAAAAAAAAAAAAAGGCAATAAAGGGCCATCAATAGGCTATTTAGTTTAGCATTAAAAGGTACTGAAGCCAGCAAAAAAAAAAAAAAATTATATATATATATATATATATATATATATATATATATATATATATATATATATATATATATATATATATATATATATATATATATATATATATATATATATATATATATATATATATATATATATATATATATATATATATATATATATATATATATATATGCAGGAGTTAAAGTGAAAAAAAATCCTTGAGCCTGAACTTTTTTTTGGGGTGGGGGGGGGGGTGTTTGGAGAGAAACTCCACAGACAGACTTAATTCAAATATTGAGGATAGTAACAAAAATACAGTAACAAGAGCTTAAAGTGCTTTAAAAAATGGTAAACAGACTGAGATAGACATGAATCTCTTCAATGATTATGTTTGGCACCATTTATTTAAAAGTACTATGTAAAATACATTTACATTTAATCATTTAGCAGACGCTTTTATCCAAAGCGACTTACAAATGAGAACAATAGAAGCAGTCAGGTCAACAAGAGAACAACAACAGTATACAAGTGCCATGACAAGTCTCAGTTAGTCTAGTATAGAACGCATAGGTAGGGTTTTTTTTTTTAATTAAAAGACAAGAAAAGGAAAAGTGCTAGTGTTAGTTGGTTAAGTGCAGGCGAAAAAGATGAGTCTTTAGCTGTTTCTTGAAAATGAGTAAAGACTCAGCTGTACGAATTGAGATTGGGAGGTCATTCCACCAGCTGGGGACAGTCCAGGAAAAGGTCCTTGAGAGTGATTTTGAACTTCTTTGGGATGGTACCACAAGGCGTCGATCACTTGCAGAGCGCAAACTTCTGGAGGGCACATAAGATTTAACCAATGAGTTTGGGTAAGTTGGTGCCGTGCCAGTGGTCGTCTTGTAGGCAAGCATCAGTACCTTGAATTTGATGCGAGCAGCTACTGGAAGCCAGTGTAACCTGATGAGGAGCGGAGTAACGTGAGCTTTTTTTGGCTCATTGAAGACAACCCTCGCTGCTGCATTCTGGATCAATTGCAGAGGCTTGACAGTACATGCAGGAAGGCCCGCCAGGAGAGCATTACAATAGTCCAGTCTGGAGAGAACAAGAGCTTGGACAAGAAGTTGGGTGGCTTGCTCTGATAGGAAGGGTCTAATCTTCCTAATGTTGTATAAGGCAAACCTGCAGGACCAGGTCGTTGTAGCAATGTGGTCTGTGAAGCTTAACTGATGATCCATCACAACCCCTAGGTTTCTAACTGTCCTCGAAGGAGTAATGGTTGATGAGCCCAGCTGTATAGAGAAGTTGTGATGAAGCAATGGGTTAACTGGAATCACCAGGAGTTCTGTCTTCGTAAGGTTAAGCTGAAGGTGATGGTCATTCATCCAGCTAGAGATGTCACTCAGACAGGCTGAAATGCGAGCAGCTACCGTCGGGTCATCTGGCTGGAATGAGAAGTAGAGTTGGGTGTCATCAGCGTAGCAGTGATAAGAAAAGCCATGCTTCTGAATGACAGATCCTAATGATGTCATGTAGATTGAGAAGAGAAGTGGTCCAAGTACTGAGCCTTGAGGAACCCCAGTAGTAAGGTGGTGTGACTTTGAAACATCACCCCTCCAAGACACACTGAAGGATCTGTCAGAGAGGTAGGACTTAACCCACAGGAGTGCTGTTCCAGAGATGCCCATCTTTCTGAGGGTGGACAGGAGAATCTGGTGATTAACAGTGTCAAAAGCAGCAGAAAGGTCCTGTAAGATGAGTACCGAGGATTTTGAAGCTGCTCTTGCTAGTCGCAGGGCTTCAGTAACCGAGAGCAGAGCAGTCTCAGTTGAGTGGCCACTTTTGAAGCCAGATTGGTTGCTGTCCAGGAGGTTGTTCTGTACAAGGAACATAGAAAACTGGTTGAACACCGCTTGCTCAAGTGTCTTTGCAATGAATGGAAGAAGGGATACCGGTCTGTAGTTTTCAAGAAGCGCTGGATTTAGAGATGGTTTCTTGAGCAGTGGGCTTACCCGAGCCTGCTTGAATGCTGAGGGAAATGTTCCAGAGTGAAGAGAGGAGTTGATAACGTGAGTAAGCGAAGGTATGACTGAAGAAGAGATCGCTTGAATGAGGTGAGTGGGGATCGGATCAAGTGGACAAGTAGTAGGATGATTGGACAGGAGAAGTTCGGAGACGTCCATCTCTGAGAGTGGGGAGAAGGAGGAGAAAGAGTGTGCATCGGTCATTGTGAAGTTGTCCTCAGTCTGCGGTGTGGAGAATTGGCCGCTGATGGATCTCGTCTTATTTGTGAAGAAAACTGCAAAGTCGTCCGCTGTAAGAGTCGATGGAGGAGGTGGTGGCGGCGGATTAAGAAGAGAAGAGAAAGTCTTGAAGAGTGTCCGAGCGTCACAACAGCTGTTAATTTTGTTGTGGTAGTAGGATGTTTTAGCCGTGAAGACATTTGCAGAGAAGGAAGAGAGGAGAGACTGATACACACTGAGGTCTGTAGAGTTTCTTGAAAATAAAGTGTTTTCTTCTAAACAATAACAAGTGCTTAAATAATTAAGTGCTCTAAGTGCTAAAGAACTGAACTGCTAAACTGAAGATTAGAAGTTTAGACTTTTTTTCTGGGATGTAACTCGCATGTTGATTTGAAACCAACAGGCTAGTGAACGCTTTTTTGCCTTCTGCCAGTTTTCTACACAGGGTGACCAGTGGCTGCGATATTCTGAATGACAAATCATTTTCTGCTATAAATGTGCATACACGTATTTTTTGGTCGCAGACATGGTCAGTCATAGACAACGGTGTGTCAGCTAATAGTTGCTCCCGGCCGGGGGACCCAGCGCCACCGAGTGCAGCGCGGGACAATATTTGATGGGTGAATGCGGACGCGGGCGGCAAGATATCATTGTGCGCGGGTTGCGGGAAAATAAAATTATTTGCGGGACTCCCGCAAAGTGGAAATATCTAACAAAATAAAAGAACTAGAAACAAATAGACCTTGATTTATAATAAAATAAAATAGACTTTGCGGAATGGGAGGATGCAGATGATACCATAGACAGCGACATGTAATTCGATTCCGAAATAGCGATATATATAAATGTCAAATTGGATGGATTAGAAGCACATAGACCAGCCAGATGATGTCCTCCAGTGGTGGAAAAGACGAATTTCCGAGAATAAGCAAACACGCCATGTACTTTGTATTCCAGCTAGCGCAGGGCTTTCACTATTTTTCTCTAACACATACTGGAGCAGAGACGGATTAAACTGAAGCTCTCAACAGAGAACGACATGATATTCCTGCATGGGCACATTAAGTAGTCGTACAGTTTTTTTTAGTCAATTCAGTTTATTTTTATTTACTTATTTAGCTTGATATTTAAAATCGGTCTATTTTGTTATTGAGGAATAAGGATATTTTTTGTTAAATGTTTGAATGAATTGCTCAGGCCCCATAAGCTACTTTACCTTTGAAACTGAAATAAATCCAGATTTATTATTATTATATAATTTATTAGGCTATATAGCCTAATTATTATAGGTATATATTTTTTTTATTTAGGCTACATTTCTTACTTTTTTTACTGTATATGTTCTAAGTTCCTTGTTCATGTTCATACTTTTAATTAAACGCAAATAAAACGAAACATTTGTTTATTTTCCGTTTCTTTTAAAATTTATATTCAACAGGGGAGCAAGTGAAAAAATAAGAGTAGCAGGCAGAATATGCAATCTATTAAAAAAAAAAGAAAAACTTCTGTAGGCTATACGTTTACCCGCGGGATTTTGCGGGCGGGAGCGGGACGAAACTTGATTGTTTGCGGGCGGGAGCGGGAGAAAATAACATATTTTTGCGGGGGCGGGACGGAAAAATCCCTCCCGCGCAGGTTTCTACTCCCGGCAACGTCGTGGTAAGTTTAAGTGCACGGGCACCGGCTCTATGACCGGAGTCTGCGTTCCAGGTAGGTTTTAGCTCGCAAGTCACTATTTCAAACCACGACTAACGACTTTGTACCGTTCCAGGCAAGTCACGCCAAACTTTCTGAGCGCAAGGAAATTTAGCTAGATTATTAATTGTATTGCAACGTTACATTGTCCTAAAATCTATTTTTTAACGTGTACCACTTGCATAAACACTGGCTGTTGTTTCGCGTGCTGTGTGACGTCAGAACTCGGAGTACATCGATCTAGTACGAGTTCACGGGTGGGAAGTCACGGGTTTGACTGCCATTCCAGTGCACTTTCACAGGTTTAAGGTTGGATAAACACGGGTTACGGGTTGCCTGGAACGCGACAAAAATCATAACGAGCAAGCACTTTCTTACCGCTGCTGGCATTCAGTAATTCCTCGAGCAAATCATGCAGAAACAAGCCCCGGGCTCTCTCAGTAGTGATGGGATTTATGGCTCTTTGAGGGGATCCGGATCTTCGCGATCCGTTCCTTTCAAAGAGCCGTTCAAAAGAACGGCTCTTTTGGCTCTTTTAAATATTTAGTCAGTTTTAAGAAGCCAGCTTGGAGCCATCTCAGTTTATCCTGGAAATAATCACTGGGAAGAATGATGAGGTGAGATTTGTAGTCAAATAATTAAAACTCAGATATCACACACCAATATCTGAGTTTGAATTATTCTGAAATATTGATTATTACCTCATTTGTCATGTGAAGTGACATTCAGCCAAGTATGGTGACCCATACTCAGAATTTGTGCTCTGCATTTAACCCATCCGAAATGCACACACACAGAGCAGTGAACACACACACACACACACACACTGTGAGCACACACCCGGAGCAGTGGGCAGCCATTTATGCTGCGGCGCCCGGGGAGCAGTTGGGGGTTCGATGCCTTGCTCAAGGGCACCTAAGTCGTGGTATTGAAGGTGGAGAGAGAACTGTACATGCACTCCCCCCACCCACAATTCCTGCCGGCCCGGGACTCGAACTCACAACCTTTCGATTGGGAGTCCGACTCTCTAACCATTAGGCCACGACTTCCACTTTATGTGTGGACTATATTCCATAGGGTTGCACAAATCCCTCTGCTTAGACAGTGACATCACTATTTTGGATTTACCTTTAGTACAAAGTGTGTGTGTGTAAAGCTACGTTGACTTATGTTATTCATACAATACCTACTCACGAATAAACATCAAAAAGAAAGCCGGCTGCAATGAATTTATGTGCAAAACAGCTTTTACTACAAACACTTCCACACAAGAACATTGTTATCACACAAGAACATTTTGATAGAAAACAAAAAATATTTAAAGTTAGAATAAATAAAATGGAAATATCTACATACAATTACTACTGTAAACTTTGCAAACATCAGCCCCTTCAAGTCAATGAACAATAACAAAGTGGGCTGCAATAAATGTCTGTGCAAAACAGCTTTTTTTTCAACGCTCCTACCCAATGACAGAGGCACGCAGGATGTGAAGGATGCGTGCACAACTAATAACTAATATCATCACGCTATAAAGGGTTGGCCTGCGCTGGGTGCGCCCCTCCCCCTACAACTGTTCTGTCTCGCGGAGGAGCTCATTTGTGTGCATCTGTGTGAAACACGCACAGGATAAAAGAACGACAGAAAGAACGGCTCCCCTCCAGCCGCGACTCGGCTCCCATCGTTCATGTTTATGAGCCGTTCAAAAGAATCGGTTCGTTCGCGAACGTCACAACTCTATCTCTCAGTTTCTTGCACCAACTACCAAAAAGCGCCATTTATGTTTGAGTCCTTTATCTATTGCTAGGAGTCTAGGACATCATCCCCAGGCTTCATAAACTTGCGCTCCATTTTTGTTTTCTCCGACAATGCTAACGTGACTGACGTATGGGCGTCAATCATCCTTCACGCCCTTCTCTGCTTCTGATAGGCTTGTAACGTTAGTTAAAGCTGCGTTCCTCTCATATGATTGGTATAAGAAATAAATTGGCTCGAAAATATTAAACTGCATGCGCAGGCTCTCAAATATTATATTATTATTTTTTCCTCACGGCCACACGCCGGAGATCCGGCACGGTGCCGGGATACAAAATATGATAAAAAGTAAAGAATGCAAAATGTAAAAATGCATATTCTGCACTATTAACGATGTAAACCTGAAGCCTTAAAGTTGTGTAGTTTTAATTCTGTGATGGTGACTATCGATCTTCTATTGGTCACGTGACTTCGTGATACGAATTTGCAAGCAAGAATTCACCAAATTAGATTTTTGGAACACAATGAAGTTCTTCAGATGAACTTGCATTCCCAATTTCCCACATTTATATGCACAGTATTTCACACTAAAAAAGCAAGCAAATCATGTAGCCTGTTAATAATACACAATGACATAAGATCAATGTACAATGTTTTTTTATTTGATAAAGGCATACATTGAAGGTGATACCAGTCTTTTGTAGGATTACTTCATATACACAATCTGTACATGTATTACTTCAAGAAACAAAAAGAACTATTGAATCAAACTGTAGAAATCAAAGAAACCAGAGTTGTTAATAGCATTAAACATACTGTGAGTGTTTTCAGGATCTTTTTAAAGCTGCATAAAACCACAAAACGGCGATATATTGTATGCGCACCGTCCTTCCATTGAGACAAAAGCTTCATGAAACATATTTGCAAAAGCTGGCACCTATCAAATCACACTGTGCCATCGGTGATGCCAGTCCAGAATAAAACCCTCTGGTGCCTGTAATATTAGACATGTAAACAATGATAGGAATATTACAGCATGTAAATGTCATCGTTTAGACCTGATCAAGAATATTTCAAACGTTCACTTTGTTCTGCAGCTTCTAGTCATCTATGCATCGTATCAAAACCATCAATCTGATCAAACTAAGAATGACATAAGATTTGAACTCCACTGTCTAATTTGGTTTCTTGCTCACTGGCACATATGATTAGAAATGTTTGTCACATGCACTCGCTGTTCTGAACAGACATCTACCTTCGCTTTTATACAGAAATATACATCTTTTGTTAGAGCGATAGTTCACTCAGAAATTAAACTTTTGTCATTATGGATCTTCTCAATGCTGCTTTAAACCTGTATGACTCACTTTCTTCCATAAAACACAAAATGATTTATTTTGCGGAATGTCTAAGCTGCTCTTTGGAAGTAGATCCAGGGGCTATTAATAATAGTTATAATAATAATAAAATTAATAAATGATAAAATAAATAAAACGTAAACAAGGAAACAAAACACCATAAAATGACATAAAATATAATAAAGCTTCAAAAAGAGAAAATAAAATAAATAGATTAACTTTCTTCCATAAAAAACAACAAAATAATTAATTTAGCAGAATATTTAAGCTGCTCTTTGGAGACAGACAGTGACCCGGGGCTAAACAAATAAAATGAGGTAAAATAAAAAACCTAAAAAATAAATAAATAAATAAAATATCAAGTCAAATAATAAACTAAAGCTTCAAAAAGGACAAAACTACCATCAAATAAAATAAAGCTTCAAAATAAATACATTAAAATAAACTAAAGCTTCAAAAAGGACAACAAAAAACTCATATAAATGTCAATAAAATGTCAAAAAGACCTGTTTCACTAACATTTTTTTTTTTTTGGCATAAAACACAAGTTTTTATATTGCATAATTTTAAAACAGAAAAAAACTCTATGTAATAAAGCTTCAAAAGGACAAAAAAGGAGAATGACTGGGGCAAAAAAAAAAAAAAAGTAAAACAAAAATACATATTTTTAATTTTTATTAATAATTTTTTTGGAATAAGAACGTAAGTCATATGGGTTTAGAACGACATGAGAGTGAGTAAATGACAGATTGTTCATTTTCAGGTGAGCTATCCCTAGTTTCGGGGTTGGCGTAAGGAATTCTGGGTATTTGGTGTGGTGGGGCAGTAACTGAAGGAGGAGGAACCTAAAGCGCGCAGCTCTCAGTGCAGTCAGTGGTGCGGTCATCAGCAGACCTCTTCCGGAGCTCACGGCCAGGTTTGTGGTGCTTGTGGTGGTCAGACTGCAGAGCCTCCTCTTGTGACGTCGCCCCCTGATGGAGCGGAGGAGCTGCGTTCCCCTCGGGACGCTCCACCTGCAGGTACGCCCGCACACGATGGTGCCGCAGCTTACTGTCGCTGAAGTCAATGACACGGCATTCGTACGTTCCCTCGTCCGCCGGCTTCACGCTGGACAGACGGAGCTTGTGGGAGATGTTGCTTCCAGCAACCTTCACTACCTGCAGAGAAACGGACAGGAGATGTGTAATAAACCATGTATCAGCCTCGAACATGCCGACTTCGACTGATTTGGGATGAAGTATATGCAGTGTGTTTTAGAAAATCAGATCTAGAACAGCCCTTTGAGAACAATCAATCAAGACTCTAACAGGAAAAACTCATGCACTAATCAATTTTGTGCTATTTTGCTTCCATAACATGTCTTCTTTTCAGACTAGTGGAAAGAGAACATCCAAAGTGTTCCTTTTATGACACTTTTGCGTCTGTAGATTTTAACTAAAGTACATATTTTTCTGAATATGTTTTTATTCTGCACTGAGCCAGATGTGTAACCAAACTTCAGTTTTATTCTTACCTATATTCTGAAGGTTTCTGCAGATGGGCTTGTTGTTAATATTGTTTTGCCTAAAACGTGAAATGTATTCTAATTTTTGGCAGCTGACATTATTTACTGATTCACGGAGTGATAAAAAGAAATACCCAACATCTCATTTATAAATCATTTAACTCTAATATTTTAACAAAATCAAATTATCTGGCTTAATCCACTGTTCAAATTTATGTTCTGAAAATTAATGCATATTTAATTTCAGAATGCATCACTTGCACATTTAAATATAATATTTAAACTTCTAATGTAAAACCATTGTTTTTATGTATTTAATCAACTGGTGATAATATGCTTATTTCTATTAATGAATTACATCAACATCAAAAAAAAAATTTATTTGTAATTTATTATATCAAATATATTTTGCCACAATTATCTGGGGAGTGACAATTATGTTCTATTTATTTATTTAGTTTAGCAAATTAATAGTTATTGATAAGTAAATCTCTTTAGCTGTATTCAGAATTCTTTTTTATTTTTTACATGAATTAAATTCTCAATGTGTAGACTTGTGAGTTTGGTGAAAGCGGGGAATGTGATGCAGCAGTAGATTTGGTGAGAAAGTGGAATGCATCAACGGAGGCGTTGATATGCAATGAAATGTTGTGAAAGAGAGGAAGGGATTTGTGGGAGCAGTCAAATGCAGTGACAGTAAAAAGCAAAAAATGAGGCAATGCAGTCAAATACAGTGACATGTAATAGTGGAGGCAATGAAATGCATTGAAATGGAGGGAGTGAGTAAAACAAAACAAATAAGGCAATGCAATGTGTAGTGAAATGCAGTGAGAAAGTGAAATACAATAGTAGAAATAGTAGAAATGCATCAATAATGCAATGCAGTGAGGGAGTGAAAAGCAGTAAAACACAGCGAGTGCGTGAAATACAATGGTTGAGGCATTGCAGTGAGAGACTGAAATTCAATAACGGAGGCAATCAAATGCAGTGAACAGCAGTGAAAGAGTGAAATGCATCAGTCTGCATGTGAGCAGTGATGAGATGAGCTGTGGAACCACAGAGACACACGGGAGACACATTCACACAACACATTCTCTCTTCCTCTGAAGCACTGAGACAATAGGACAATCTCTCTCTAAAGCGGTCAGCGTTTCCCAGAGGACTCCACACGCTCAATAAAGCCGTCTGCCAGTGAAGCAGATTGAGTGTGGATCAGGTGGATAAATAAACATACATTCACAAACCCGCATGCACACACACAAACACGCTAACATTAACTCACTTCACTCACTGGCATTGTTTCCACAGCGCTACATATGTCGAGTGTGTTAACAAACACGCTCTATCAGCTTCTCTACAATCAGAAATAACAGCACAGCTAGATGCACCACAGTGTAAACCAGTGCCATGCTTCAGATCCAGAGCTCTGCTTTCACACTGGGAGAAAATGTCCTTGTGAATATTTCATGAAGTAGCAGAGAGAGATGCTTTGATTTATCCACACACACACACACACACACACACACACACACACACACACACACACACACACACACACACACACACACACACACACACACAGGTAACACTCACCTTCAACATCCTACTGAGAGAAAGAGCCTGCAAACTCCATATTCTCAAATCTTACTAATCAATGCACAATGCACTTACTCACACTTAAAAAAGCTATTTAGATGCCAAAAGCCAATAAGTGTGTGACTAACAGATGCTTAATAAAAAAATGTAAAAAATGCAAATGCCATTTTTAATGCCATGAGAAATTCTGAAACCGGGTGGCACAAAAAAACACTTATTGGCACCATGGTTTCAAATCAGGATTTAATAATTAAATAAAAACATAAAAACTATTTAATAACTTGAAATAAAATAAACTGATTAAAAAAAAAAGTTAAGCAACATTAATCATTTTCATGTCGTTTAACCTGATGTACTACAATAACTAAAACATAAATCAATTAATCAAAAATATATTTAGATATTAAGAAAAACAAATTACTAATAAGGATAAAAAAGGACAAAAATACTACAACTTTAAGATGAAAAAACTGATATGATCTCGATGCTGACAAAACAACGATTTGGAAAAAAAAGCTTGATGGTTTAACGTAAAAATAAAAGATATGAGAATTGTAATTTTACATATATACTGTGAAAGTTTAAAAATATATATTTTTTCCATTAAACTTAATTTAAGTAATACTACTCATAATAAAAAAAACAGCAATAATAATAATAATCATAAGACTAAAGCTTAAAAATATAAAAAGAATCATTAAATGAATTAAAATGTATTCAAATTAAAACAAATACACGGGGGAAAATATACAATTCAGTTTTTCCTCGAATTATTCCAAACTGTAAGGTACAGTAAAATATTACTTGTGTGAATTGTTACAAAGAATTGAATGATCCTGTTCTGGTTTATTCTGGGAATATTTTCCTTTAGTGGAGCACAAATGTTCATGAAAGCGTGTGTCTGAATTTTGTTGCTGAGCATTAACTGCTGCTTTACACACTATCACACTGATATCCATGCAGCTGATCTGAATATGAGCAGAGTTATGATCACCTGCAGCACAATCACACACACACACCACACACACACACACACACAAAATCACACACACACAATCACACACACCACACACACAATCACAATCACACACACACCACACACACACAATCACACACACACACCACACACACACACACACAAAATCACACACACACAATCACACACACACACACACACACAATCACACACACCACACACACACACACAATCACACACAATCACACACACCACACACACACAATCACACACACACACACACACACACAAAATCACACACACACAATCACACACACACACAATCACACACACACAATCACACACACCTCACACACACACACACCATACACACACACACACAAAATCACACACACACACACAATCACACACACACACACAATCACACACACACACAATCACACACACACAATCACACACACACACACACACAATCACACACACACAATCACACACACACACAATCACACACACACAATCACACACACACACACACACACACACACACCACACACAATCACACACACACACACACACACAATCACACACAATCACAGCAGCATCAGTGTGTGATACTGTTTCTCTCTCACACACACACACACACACAATCACACCGACACACACACACAGCAGCATCAGTGTGTGTGATACTGTCTCTCACACACACACACACACACAATCACAGCAGCATCAGTGTGTGTGATACTGTCTCTCTCTCACACACACACACACACACAATCACACACACACAATCACAGCAGCATCAGTGTGTGTGATACTGTCACACACACACACACACACACACATAATCACAGCAGCATCAGTGTGAGTGTGTGATACTGTCTCTCTCTCTCACACACACACACACACACATAATCACAGCAGCATCAGTGTGAGTGTGTGATACTGTCTCTCTCACACACACACACAATCACACACACACACACACACACATAATCACAGCAGCATCAGTGTGAGTGTGTGATACTGTCTCTCTCTCACACACACACACACACACATAATCACAGCAGCATCAGTGTGAGTGTGTGATACTGTCTCTCTCTCACACACACACAAACACACACAATCACAGCAGCATCAGTGTGTGTGATACTGTCTCTCTCTCACACACACACACACATAATCACAGCAGCATCAGTGTGTGTGATACTGTCTCTCTCACACACACACACACACACACATAATCACAGCAGCATCAGTGTGAGTGTGTGATACTGTCTCTCTCTCACACACACACACACAATCACACACACACACACACACACACAATCACAGCAGCATCAGTGTGTGTGATACTGTCTCTCTCACACACACACACACACATAATCACAGCAGCATCAGTGTGAGTGTGTGATACTGTCTCTCTCTCTCACACACACACACACACACACACACACACACACACACACACACACACACACACACACACACACACACACACACACACACACACAATCACAGCAGCATCAGTGTGTGTGATACTGTCTCTCACACACACACACACACACACAATCACAGCAGCATCAGTGTGTGTGATACTGTCTCTCACACACACACACACACACACACACACATAATCACAGCAGCATCAGTGTGTGTGATACTGTCTCTCACACACACACACACACACATAATCACAGCAGCATCAGTGTGAGTGTGTGATACTGTCTCTCACACACACACACACACACACACACACACACACATAATCACAGCAGCATCAGTGTGTGTGATACTGTCTCTCACACACACACACACACACACACACACACACACACACACACACACACACACACACATAATCACAGCAGCATCAGTGTGTGTGATACTGTCTCTCTCACACACACACACACACATAATCACAGCAGCATCAGTGTGAGTGTGTGATACTGTCTCTCACACACACACACACACACACACACACACACACACATAATCACAGCAGCATCAGTGTGAGTGTGTGATACTGTCTCTCTCACACACACACACACACACACACACACACACATAATCACAGCAGCATCAGTGTGAGTGTGTGATACTGTCTCTCTCACACACACACACACACACACACACATAATCACAGCAGCATCAGTGTGAGTGTGTGATACTGTCTCTCTCTCACATACACACACACACACACATAATCACAGCAGCATCAGTGTGAGTGTGTGATACTGTCTCTCTCACACACACACACAATCACACACACACACACACAATCACAGCAGCATCAGTGTGAGTGTGTGATACTGTCTCTCTCACACACACACACACACACACACACACACACACACACACAATCACAGCAGCATCAGTGTGTGTGATACTGTCTCTCACACACACACACACACACACAATCACAGCAGCATCAGTGTGTGTGATACCGTCTCTCACACACACACACACACACACACACACACACACATAATCACAGCAGCATCAGTGTGTGTGATACTGTCTCTCTCACACACACACACACACATAATCACAGCAGCATCAGTGTGAGTGTGTGATACTGTCTCTCACACACACACACACACACACACACACATAATCACAGCAGCATCAGTGTGTGTGATACCGTCTCTCACACACACACACACACACACACACACACACATAATCACAGCAGCATCAGTGTGTGTGATACTGTCTCTCTCTCACACACACACACATAATCACAGCAGCATCAGTGTGAGTGTGTGATACTGTCTCTCTCACACACACACACACACATAATCACAGCAGCATCAGTGTGAGTGTGTGATACTGTCTCTCTCTCACATACACACACACACACACATAATCACAGCAGCATCAGTGTGAGTGTGTGATACTGTCTCTCTCTCACATACACACACACACACACATAATCACAGCAGCATCAGTGTGAGTGTGTGATACTGTCTCTCTCACACACACACACAATCACACACACACACACACAATCACAGCAGCATCAGTGTGTGATACTGTCTCTCTCTCTCACACACACACACACACATAATCACAGCAGCATCAGTGTGTGTGATACTGTCACACACACACACACACACGCACACACACAGCCTGCAGCGGCTCAACAAGTCACCTAACAAATCACCTTTAGCCCAAGCGAGTGTGATGTTGTGTTTGCACGCTCCAGTTATTCACCCTGACAAACACACACAACATGGATTTGTACATTCCCTCGCTGAGCAGAAGACGGAAGACAGAAGCAGTGAACAAACGCAATGAGACGACACACGTCACACACTTACACTGATTTTGGTGGCGTCCTTTGACATCTCATTGTGCGGCACCACCTGCAATGAAAAAAACAACACTTCTAGTCATATAGAGTTACTATAATTAACTACAAAAATAATCAATAAAATTGTATTTTCTTTCAGCTAGTTGCAAAAGCAACATTTCTCATTCTGTCTAGTTTAACTTGACATCCTAAAATAACTAAAACTACATAAACTACAAATAAAATAACTATAATAGCATATAAGTGGTACTAAAACACTCAATCATGCATCATATCAACATATTTAGATTTGCAACTACATATGCATTCTCATTTATAACTATATATTCATATTTATAACTATAAATATATTTATCTTCATTGTTTTCATTTCTGAATTACTTAATTTAAGTATACATTTGTCTGATCTTAAATATTCTGAACTCTGATAATATTTCTTGTGATATTTATCATCCTAAAGTGCTACAAGCATACAATAAACCGAATTAAATATATAAAAACAAATTCATTATTACAACAAACTAAAATATGAACAACACACAAACATTAGGTTGAAATGCAACACATTAAATGGTATTTTAATTTGCAGTTACATAATTTCTTTCCTATGGCAAAGTGGTTATTTCACATATAAAAAACAATATCACTGTTATTTGGACATTTTTCTCATATTTCAGATTCAGCAGCTTCCCAAGAGACAAAGAAAAATATGTCTTAGTGAATTTGCACTGAGGTTCAGGTGATTTGAAGACATGCAAGCTGCTTTAGTCACTGATGTTTCTTCAGTAGATGCCTGTGTCTTTGATTTCATCACAAAAGGTCAGACTGTTATTCACACACAGTTCTTCTTCTTATTTATCAGCTGAACATTTACTTTTTACTGTACTTCGTAAGTGTTAAAGTTACAGTTCAACCCCAAATTAAAATCATTTTCATTATTTACTCACCGTCAAGTTCCTAAACCATTCACAGTCAAATATGGCACAAAATTAAAAATAATTAACATTTTTAGTTGAATTATTCATTACACTTAGTCATTCTACAGAGAATA
Organism: Carassius carassius; assembly: GCF_963082965.1. Lineage (NCBI taxonomy): Eukaryota > Metazoa > Chordata > Actinopteri > Cypriniformes > Cyprinidae > Carassius > Carassius carassius. The sequence continues at coordinate 26,971,034 of NC_081791.1, forward strand.
GTCATGTGTCCTATGAGTGAAACAAACAGCAGCAGGACATCCGAGAGCACACACACACACACACATACGTTTGTTTTTGTGTAAAGTGTGTTCATCCCATAGGTGTAATGGTTTTTATACTGTACAAACTGTATATTCTATGGCCCTACACCAACCCTACACCTAACCCTAACCCTCACAGGAAACTTTGTGCATTTTTACTTTCTCAAAAAAACTCATTCTGTATGATTTATAAGCGTTTTGAAAAATGGGGACATGGGTTATGTCCTCATAAGTCAGGGTGACTTCTCCTTGTAATACCTGTGTCATACCCATGTCATTATACAGAGTTGTGTCCTGATATGTCACAAGAACATGCACACACACACACACACACACACACACACACACACACACACACACAGTGTTCTGGAATGAGATGTTGGTTCTGTGGCATGTGATCTTAACTGGCCGCGGCGGATCCTCAAGGGTTCTTCATGAATAATGCATGACGCAAAGGTGAGCAAGAGTTTCTCCGTGTCCCTCTTTTTCATCCCTCCGTCCAATTAAAAGCATCTTGAGTTCACAGCAGGAAGCCATGCACTCTCTCTCTCTCTCTGGTGTCTGGGGAACCTGCAGCTATTTCTCCTGGCTGTGATTAATGTTGTGTGGACTGTTACCTGCTGCAGACTCGCGGCTCCTTTAATACGGCTGTATCCTCTCCTCTGCTCACCTCATGTTTCTGTTTCTTCAGCTCTGGCCACTCGTTTGTCCCTGTGGTTTTATTCAAACCACAAGGGAAAGCTCTTCATCATTTATTCACACTACTTTTTAAATGTCTTACATGTTTAGATTTTTATTTATTTATTATTATTTATTTATTTATTAATCCAGACTTTCGGGCATAAACTATACATATATATATAAAAAAGGTATCAAGGACAACATTTATTATGCATTATTTCTAATGAAGATGTAATCTCATCAAATGATGCAAAAAAAATAAAAATATTTAATTTAGGATACACAATGCAAACTATAGAATTAGAATCAAATGGTTATTTTATAGAAATAAAAAAGTAAATCAATAAGAATGTTCAAGTTTTCAGATGTGGTAATGACATTTGTGGAATCATAAATTCAATTTTCATACAAAAAAAAAAAGTATGTTATGTATGTTTACAGCTTCAAGAGTTAGGGGAAAAAACTGTGATTGTGATTTAAAATGCAATTCACAAAAGATAAAAAGAAAAATCACCAGGTTTGCTGTGCTTTGTTTGCAAGGGTGCACAAATGTGCCCCAAATGTTGTGATCATTTATTAATATAAGAAACATTACCAATTGTAATAAGTTTTGTAATATTTTTTTTCTTTCATTTTTGATATGTATTTAATTAAAATAGTCTGCAATATGTTATATTATATGCACTAAGCCACATTGCATTTCATTTTAAATAATGCATGTCCACTCTTGACAAATTAAATAAAATGTTCTCAACAGGATCAAACACACCCCACAGCTGAAGAAACACCCTGATAACTGCTAATATAATACTGATGTACCCACTAATAACAAAGCAGCACCAAAACATATTCGGACACTTAAAACATCTCAATATCTCTATGAATCTAGTTCTAGTGATTTTCAGTCTTTATTGTCAACACTAGATCTATTGTTTGATCATTTCAACACCAACCAGTGTCCTTCTGTCGAATATTTTGCTTTTAATGTTTAATTGTGTATCTATCTTTAAAGTAAATGACAGCTGCTGTGGTATTTTGACATATAAGGCAGCCTTTCAGATGTTTTAAGTGTCCACACTAACTGTATGACCATTGTATTCCATCGATAGAAATGTATTGAATTTCTCAGGCTGTCTGTGATCGCATGTGTTCATGCAGGTGATGCTGTGCAGCTGAAGCCTTTGATTGACAGCTGGTTATTAACGTGTGTGTGTGTGTGTGTGTGTGTGTGCTGAACCCTCTCTCGCTCTCAGTCTCTTAAAATAGGCCGCTGTGTTTGACTGGCACGAGTGCAGACAGGAAGAGGAAATGGCCGTATAATTGCAGGCGTGTGACATGCATCATGTTGTTGTGTGTATTGTTAGTAATAGTAATTGCACAGTAATAGATATCTGCGCAGGTTAAGGGCTGACAGAACGCTGGGATTATGATCTTAATAACATTATGCTTTCTGGATCAGATTTAATCCCCAAACACTGACACTGAGCTGAGAGATCATGTGTGCACGTTACAGGAGACGAGTGGCATTACTGCAACACTGATGCAGTGCTCTGAGTGGAGCACAGTGCCAATATTAGCAAGAATATCGGAATCATTTTGACGACGATGTAAATTACTACTCGGGAATTTCACTGTTATATTTACCCGTTTTTATAATATAGACAGAGAGAGTGCAAAAGTCTTTGGTATTCATTTATATATCCTGAATAAAAATCTTGAATATATATTTATATATAAGAAACAGCTATGTGCTTCAGCAACTAGCTCCCCATCTGAGAGGGTTTTTAGTGTCCGTGGGAACATAGTTTCATGCCACAGAGCTTCTCTTAAAACCGCAGACAGTTGATAGACTTGTGTCTTTAGCTAAAAAAACTGAAAAAGAAAAATGTAAATAAAATACTTATCTCAGTTGCATAGTTTAAATTGAATTGCATGCACTAAAAAGTTGACAGAATGCAACTATCTGTACTTGTTTTGCACTAAGTCAGTTACATATAGGCCTACATGTTTAATCTAAATAGTTTTTGTTGTTGTTGTTGTTTTAATGGGCAAAAGAAAATCATGTTTTTTATTATTTAAATGCAAATGCAAACTTATTGATACATATTGGTGTTCTGGGTGGTGCTAGGTGTTTGAGTGTTTTAGTTTTTACGCAGTTGCTCAGGTTTTCAGTAGTTACTAGTGTTCTGGGTGGTGTCTTTCTGTCTGGTGTAAACAGTACACCCCTTCGTCTCTAATTGTGGCTTGGGTTCAGTGTGCGACTGAGGGACTTGTTCCCCTGTATTCTGTTCCTCTGATCATTGAGTAAAGCATCGCTCCTCTTCTCAACGACACACACACAACTTCATCAATCACTCAGAACAGGTAATCACTACCTGTACCTGATTGGTGCTCCACGTCTGCTTGTCGGTCCATTCTCTGTGGTTCCTGATGTACCACCACTGAATCTCCAGCGAGTAGGAGGGCGATCCAGCGCCTCTGAAGGAGCAGGCCATCTCCACGTCCTGCCCGCTCCGCGCCGTGATGTCATGAGGGACCTCTGTGAACACCGCTGCAGGACAACACACACCGATTAGTTACAGTGAAGCATTCAGCGGCGCCAATGAAAATCCCAACAGTGATTGCTTTTAAACGAGCTCCTAACACCAGTCCATGGCATGTTGGGTTGCTTAAGACAAAGAAACCAAAGTTTAAACTCTTAGTCTTTAAACTCTCCATTAATAGTATTATTTACCCGATTTTTCAGATTTTAGCGATTAGTTCGAATTTAATGTTTTGCCACGATTTTAATTTTTTTAGAAATCAAGGAATCGCGATTTTGAAAAGAAAGCTTAGCAAATGTTAGAATTGGACACTTTGACAATATGCCAATGATTGAACAGGAAAGAGAAAAGAATGATCCAAACGCATGTCGATGCACGCGATTAACCGCTCACATGTGAAGCACTCATATCACACAGAATGTGTTTTTGTGTTGACAGAAGTCCTATTCGGACTGGACTAGTTTTCTAAACTACGTTTGAGTTTCAATTCTTATCACCTGACGTCTGCGATTTTCATGTACCAATTCGGACGGGACTAACACGTTTATTACAGAGGTGGGAGGGTCTGTTTTGTACATTTGAGCGTTTCAGAGATCACGCGCTCAGTATGCGTGCATTGCGCAGGCTATAGTCATTCAGATTGATTACCATTAGCATAATCAGTTTTACTACAAATAGCATTGGAAAAGCTAGTAACAAAACCATGTTAATGTGTGGTTACTTTAATTTAACTTTATATATATATATATATATATATATTTATTTGTAGTAAACCCATGTTTCATTTTAATAAAAGGTACATAAGTAATTAAAACATTATGTAATTTATTTCAGAAATTAACATGAGTAATCTTACCTGATGCTGATATTACAATAGCCAGTCTTTACAGTTTACGTGATCTAGCTCTTGATTTTATTATTGTTATTTATTTTATTTCTTTCTTCCTTTGTCTTTATGTTTTTAGTTAACTATATTGACCCTGCATCAAGCCAGGAAAAAACAAAATAAAAACAACTATATATAGAATTTGACAAATAGAACTCACACTGCAGTCCGTTCCCTGCACTCAGCAATCTTTTTTTTTATTTATTTAAAATACCTGAAAAAAAATAATAATCCATGTATCATTCGTTCTTTCGTTTTTCTAATTGAAACCAAAAATGGAAAAATAAAAAAACTACTTGTTTTTTTTTTATATCTGTTTCCAAAACCAAAATGAAAAAAAACGGATAAAGCTTCGTTTTCCGATTTTCAAATTTGTGCTAATATCAAAAATAAAAAAACGGATAACAATCGTCTGATGCCAGTTAGTGACGGTCGTTCTTAAACGATTCGGTCATTTTAAACGAATCTTTAATGTGACTCGGGAAGAACGAGTCGTCTCGGGGAGTGATTCGTTCAGTCGCGCATGCGCAAAAATCTATAGTTTCTGTACAGGAATTAGTCAGGGTGGCAGGGTTTCATATTTTTTTGAAGCACCCCTGCTCCCGAACTGACTCAAATGATTCGCGATCCCCAAACTGACTCAAATGATTCGCGAACCCGCTACGAACTCCCGAACTGACTCAAATGATTCGCGAACCATCTACAAACTCCCAAAATGACTCAAATGATTCGCGATCCCGCTCCGAACTCCCGAAATGATTCAAATGATTTGCGATCCCCAAACTGACTCAAATGATTCGCGAACCCGCTACGAACTCCCAAACTGACTCAAATGATTCGCGAACCCACTATGAACTCCCAAAATGACTCAAATGATTCGCGATCCCGCTCCGAACTCCCGAAATGATTCAAATGATTTGCGATCCCCAAACTGACTCAAATGATTCGCGAACCCGCAACGAACTCCCAAACTGACTCAAATGATTCGCAAACTCACTACGAACTCCCAAAATGACTCAAATGATTCGCGATCCCGCTCCGAACTCCCGAAATGATTCAAATGATTTGCGATCCCCAAACTGACTCAAATGATTCGCGAACCCGCCACGAACTCCCGAACTGACTCAATTGATTCGCAAACCCGCTACGAACTCCCAAAATTACTCAAATTATTTGCAAACCCGCTTTGAACTCCCAAACGGACTCAAATGAATCACGCTCTGAACTCCCGAACTGATGTGATTTAATTTGAAGCCTGTTTTCACTTGTATTGTTTGCTTTATTATTTTCTGGTTTTGTTCTTCACTTTAACTTCTTGCTGGTCCATGATATGTCTAGGCTCATGAGCTTTTGGCAGGAACCTAGTTGAGTATTTACATCTCTCTGTCTGACCCATGTGGCCAGTAAATTGTCCATTGCTGTTCCTCTCCATGGTTTGAACTTATTCTAATGCAAGTTGTTGGATTGAATGTGAGTTGAACTAATGGTTTTATGTTACTTTCTCTCTTCTTTGTTTATTTCAGGTGCTGAAGGCCCCCAGTGAGGGAAGAGTGTTTTTGCCATTTGATATCTGCATCTCCCTCACTTAGAGTGTGTGTGGTGTGAGTGTTTGTGCGGGGCCTAGCTGGGTGAGTGGTGTGTCTTAGGATACTCACTGTTCAGCTGCCCTACTGGTAAGCCTCAGCCGGAAAGTTTCTTGGTTTTCTTTTATTTTCTTTGTTTGGTCAACAGTTTTTTACATTTTAAGTAATTATTGTGAAATAAAAGCATTTTTGTATTTATATCCACGTCTCTTGTATTCAGTGGTAACGAACCTGTGTGCTATAATTTTGGGTATAACTTTCCCCGTTCATAGAAACGGGGTGGCGTAGTCTGTGCTAATTAATGTATACTAGTGTCAATTTTTGCCCAATTTTCGCCCCGCCACACGTGCACTTTTTAGGTATGATTTGTTTAGTTTTTGAATATAATTGATACTGTTAAAAGGCACATCATTAAAACAAAAAATACAAGTTCACATATCACACCTAAACACGCTTGGAAAACATCATTAGAACTAGCTACTAAATTAGTTAAAAGTGCCTATCCATATACAGCTATGATTCGCGAACTCCCGAACTGACTCAAATGAATCGCGAACCCGCTCCGAACTCTCGAACTGATTCAAATGATCCGCGAAGCCGCTACGAAATCCCAAAATGACTCAAATGATTCGCGAACCCGCTCCCGAACTGATTCAAATGATTCGCGATCTCCAAACTGACTCAAATGATTCGCGAACCCGCTACGAACTCCGTCCCGAACTGACTCAAATGATTCTCGATCCCCAAACTGACTCAAATGATTCGCGAACCCGCTCCCGAACTGACTCAAATGATTCACAATTCCCAAACTGACTCAAATGATTCGTGAACCCACTACGAACTCCCAAACTGACTCAAATGATTCGCGATCCCGCTACGAACTCCCGAACTGATTCAAATGATTTGCGATCCCCAAACTGACTCAAATGATTCGCGAACCCGCTTTGAACTCCCGAACTAACGCAAATGATTCGCGAACCCGCTACGAACTCCCGAACTGACTCAAATGATTTGCGAACCCGCTACAAACTCCTGAACTGACTCAAATGATTTGCGATCCACAAACTGACTCAAATGATTCGCGATCCCGCTCCAAACTCCTGAACTGACTCAAATGATTCACGCTCCATACTCCGAACTCACAAAAAAATGACTCAAATGATTTGCAAACCCGCTTTGAACTCCCAAACTGACTCAAATGAATCACACTCTGAACTCCCATTGAAGCCCATCAAAGTCCCCACTCTGAGCCCATGCCCAGTTGACACCCACATAGCCCAGATAAATCCGCCCGACCCCCAGGAAGTGCGTGCTTCTAATTGACTTCATTTTTCTCAGTTGAATCCAATGGGGTCGCTGTGTCCATTTCTTTTACTGTCTATGGCATTAGTCTAGTTCACCTGTTTCAGTCAATGCAGTGGGACCCGGAAAGAGAAATGATTAGTTCATCTCTTGAGTCTTTCGGGGTTTCGAGTCGCTCCTCACATGACAGACCCATAAGCTTTGACCATAGACTGGAGTTACCCTGGCAACAAATCTCCGTGTATATTATTACTATTATTATTTGTCTTTTTGATTTTAAGTGTACTGCCTTAATGTTTTAATGTTTGTATTGTTTAATAATAATAATAATAATTAAGACTGTATATTAGGCTTTATCCTTTATCGTGACAGCATTGGATAGATGAATTTACCGTATTTTCCGCACTATAAGGCGCACTTAAAAGCCTTTAATTTTCTCAAAAAACGACAGTGCACCTTATAATCCGGAGAGCCTTATATATTGATCAAGGCAAAATCAAAATGTTGTCAAAATGTTGACATTCCATTTAGCACAGCTCCATCTAGTCAATGCATAACGCAAACCCAGTCAAACGTTTGACTGCAGTATCTTCTATTCTATGCGCTTTATAATCCGGTGCGCCCTATATATGAAAACGGTACATGCTTCCTTACAAACAGATGCCTAGTCATTATTATTGTCATCATTATTATCATTATTATTATTATTATTATTTACTCTTACAGTTACTGCATTTCTGAGCTTTTTACTTCTTGCAAAATGTCATATTCACCGCAGTAAATTCACTCATCAAAATCCTTTATATATTGTTTTTTTAAAAAAGAGGTTCAACAGTATATCCAAACTATTTAATCTTCCAAAAATCTTAAGGCTGTTAAAAATGTTTAATCTTTTCAATGCTATTTAATCTTTTTAATTTATTTTGTTAAAGCTTTCATTTAATATTATTTATTTTTATGTTTACATACGTCTGTAAATGGTGCTTTGCATGTAATGCCACTTCTTTGTATGCAATATTGACATTATCTGTACTTTTATCTTTGGTACCTTGGCATTAATAAAATTTAAAAAAAGAACAAATCAATTATCTTTTCGGCTCCCACTGCATTGACAGAAACAGGTGAACTAGACTAATTCCTGTACAGAAACTATAGAATTTTGCGCATGCGCGACTGAACGAATCACTCCCCAAGACGACTCGTTCTTCCCGAGTCACATTAAAGATTCGTTTAAAATGACCAAATCGTTCAAGAACGACCGTCACTAAATGGCATCAGATGAAAACACCAAAGTGAAACAGACCCACACACGCTTGTTATCCGTTTTTTTTTATTTTTGATATAAGCACAAATTTGATAATCGGAAAACAAAGCTTTATCTGTTTTTTCATTTTGGTTTTGGAAAAAGATTGAAAAAAAAACAAGTCGTTTTTTATTTTTCCATTTTTGGTTTCAATTAGAAAAATGAAAGAACGAATGATACACGGATTTATAATGCACAAGACTTCATTAGGTGTGCTTTAGTGTCATTTTTAGGGTTTCAGTTCTAATTTAGTTTATGAAGAACAGCGTGAACATTCTGCAAAACATCTCCTTTTGAGTTTCACAGAAGAAAAAGTCATGCAGGGTGACATGAGGCAGAGTAAATGATGAACAGAACTTTATTTTTTGGTAGAACAATCCCTTTAACATCTAAACATCTTCTCTGTACTATTATACAAGTGGAACCTCTTTAACAACTCAAGACACGACGTCTAAACACCTCGTATTTGTGTTTAGATTGCAAGAGAAAAGCCAACAACTCAATCTTCTCTCCTTTTCAAGATGCTGTTATCATCTCAGATAACATTTTGGAAAACGCCCAACGCCATCAACCTGAACGGCCAACATCAGATCCGGAGTTATCAGCCAGCGTTCAGAGAGTTATCGCAAGAAAACAGGCATCTGGTCACCGGATAGAGTTGTTCTCAGAAGTGAACGAGCGAAACTCTCAAGTGCAGCGTTTCCCATGACTGAACCGGTGAGTGAAACAAGCTCATCCGCCGCTTCAGACAAACACAATTCAATTATCCTTCCCGTCAAAGCTCAAAAGATATGACTCCTTCCACCAGCCGAACCACAGAAGAAACGCGTCAGAATGAGTGCAAATCAGTGTGGAGGCATCATTTCTCCAGCGGCGGGACTCTTCTCTTATCAAGCCTTACAGGCCCTGCAGGAAGTGATGCGCACACTTCAAAGAGAAAGCGGTTGGCGTTCGCTCACACCTGACTTCCACGGCCAAGAAAGAGAGACAATGGAAGATATTACATATATAAGACGATCTCACAGCTAATCCAGGCTTTGAACAACACAAACCTGACATTCACTGTACAAAATGATTTTCAAAGTTGTAGATAAAACAATTCTGTTCTACAAAGGTAAATGACCTTAACTCGCTAGAGTGTGTGAAACTGAGAATAATGCTCTTTTATTTGTCCAGCCAAATTAATTATTGGTAGGACAGTGGAAATTTGGCAATTAGATGTTTTAGTAATGAAGATTATCTACATAAAAAATTGTGAGCTCAAAATCGATTTTACCCCTACAAGGCAAAAGGCAGTAACTTCCACATTATCAATATTTGGTTGCTGATAACCATTTATTTTCAACACCTTTATAAAATCTATTGATCATGGGCTGTCTCATAGGCTATCGCATAATGTGACTGTATTAATAGTTTTTTTTTTACTGTAACAAGCAGACTAATTTGAAACATGTGAGTGGATACTGTTTCCCAAACAATTTATATGCAATGCTCAGTAACAAAAGAATGCTAGACATAGCATGATTATTTTTTATATTGACGAAGGAAATAGCTTAACCTAAAAGAACGACTTGTGGATTGATGTGAACGCCAGCCAGCAAGCAGGAATAATGCTCAGAATGCTTGTGGATTAAACAACGATGTCATTTATCGCTAGGGATGTCCCGATACCACTTTTTCACTTCCGATACCGATGCTGATTCCGATATGAACAAGTAAAAATAAAACAATTATTATTTAAAAATTACAATTGTACCTAGAAAGTCGCCTATGGCTATGATTTTACTAATACAGTTGTCTGATTGATTTTATAACACCAGGATTAGTTTTTGTAAGGGTTGTGATGTCCACATGTTTTTGTTAAAGAAATTATAGAGGCTAGTATTTCTATCGCAAAAAGGTGGCCAAAAATGAAAGTGTAAGTGGATATTTGAATTGAATTAATTAACAGAACATTGAAACACGTTATTAACTTAATGCATTTTTTATAATTCTGTTTACATATTTATTTTTGTATACGTTAATATACATATAAAAACTAAAGTTTTTTTTTTTTTTGAGCAACTGGGATGGTGCCCTGCTGCATACTCTGTGTGGGAGCGGCGGTATTGGACATAGACATAAATACCTATATGGTATTGGATATTAGGGTTGTGCCGATAGACGATATTATCGTGTATCGACGATAGTCAGAGATATCGACGATGGCAGATTTCTCTGTTGATAGTCAAGACGATATTAGGCTCGTTCTCCTATTAATGTATTAAATTATAATAATAATAACTATTATTATTATTTTTATTAGGCGACCTATTATAATTCGTCTATCAAACTGCACGGCTATTTCACTTCAGCACCGTGTTTCACACACACACACACACATACGCGCAGTACATCGTCTGCAGATATAAGGTATTTCATTGCACTTTAACAAGTATTCTGAATGGCCTATAGAGCTATATGTGCAATATTTTAAACAAGCCCTCACTAACTGAGTTTAATTCCACAGTTATGTTAGAATACATCTCATTCATGTTTCTGTGGTGGTGCATCAGGCTCGTAATGGGGCGTACGGTCCCGAGCGCTGTATGACTGATGCATCTGTTTATAAGTAGGAGTGTTCTAGGTAGGAGTGACATAAAAATCATTGGAAAGTGTGTGCAGAGGCTCTGAGAGGACAACCACGTGCCTCACATTTTTTATGACCGCGTGGTCAGTAGGCTTCAAAAGCACAACTGCACATGTGCAGGCAGTGTAAGGAAGCCCACTGCTACTCAAACCGGTGCAATCCATCAATAAAATAATATAAAGACAGACAATATAATTGCCAGATGTGCAATAATTCTGGGCAATTGTTTGTTCACATGTTTGTTGCAGAGTGGACCATCAGCATAGGTTTTCGGAAGTATAAATGGAAGAAGTCCGCGTCCGCGCTGTCCATGTGCACGTCCGTATCGCTCACGCGGAAAATATAACACAGACTTAATGCATCAGTTCAATTGAACTTTACTCCAAATATATGTTCTTATCTGTTTTGAATACTTTATATTTAACATGTTAGTTTATGTCCAATAGTAGTTTTAAACTGTTGGACTTTAAATCAAATCTACTATTGATTTTCACCATTGACTGATTTTGCAGAACATTTAGACTGATAACTTCGGTGCGCAGATGCAGCATATTTGTCACAGGACGCGCGATATGACAGTTGTGTCTGACTATAAATGAACTAGCTGTTTTAAATACAGTATTTTTATATTTAACGTTAGTTTATCAGTATGTTTGAAAGTATATTTTTTCGATTATTGGTGATTCCAGAGGCTCTCTCTCGCACACCTGCGCGGTTTAAAACACCAAATAGTTATGTTATGACAAGAACATAGAGTCTCTCTCTTGCTCCACCCATGCACGATAATATCGTGTATCGTCGATCTCACGGGTTGATGATATGACGATTTGAAAAATCACCATATCGCCCAACACTACTGGATATGTTGGCTGTTGCAGTATATTCATTCCGTGGCGTCAGAACTCCAGTTGATAGAATGTGCGCTGCAGCATAATACAACAATATTTCTTCAAAAGCAGATCGTGGAGACATTTTTATCGTCCACGATCAAAAATATTCATATTGCACACCCTTTCCCTCGGAAGAAATCTCAGACCGGACCGCAAGTGCACTTTAACTCTCATACTCATGCGACCATAATTGGCTTCAACTGTTATCACGTGACAGGCTGCGCGCTTAACTGGATGTCGCACCAAGGGAAAAGCTAATATTCAAGCTTTTAGACGATGGTTTAAGATAGATTTTCCCATGGTTTGTGTTGGATAGGTATCGGATCATATTTTTTTGTCCCCTCTGATCTCCGATCTAGCGTTCTGGGCCAGTATCTGCACAATACCGATGTCGTGGATTGGATCAGGACATCTCTATTTATCGCCATGGATTGATTTTATCAAGCTACAAGTAAAGGTAGGATAGTTAATTATGACTTGTTAGAACTGATTTTATGATTGATCACACTACAAGCTACAGCATTCGAGTCCAAACGCATCCAACTAAAAGTCTGGTGAATAATCTGCATTATAAAAAACAAAGAATAAAAAAATAAAAAATGTAAAGGTTATTCACGATTACTTATTGCTGCCAAGGTATCTATCTGGTCTTTACAGTTCTTTGTTATATGGAGTTGTTTGGTAGATCGTGATCTAATTCGTTTGTCTAATAAAGTGCTTCAGTGACAGATCAGATGCATGAAAATATACAAGTAACACAAAAATGCAGTAGACTTTACTGGACAGTAAAACAAAGGCAGAACATTTGTAACTCCAAGCCAGCACCGAAACTTCATATTGACGAGCCTCTAAACAAAGGCAGAACCTGCCTTGGTTTCTCCAAGACTTTTCGAAGTTACGGTTAAGAAAACCCATTATTTTTTCGTGAAACCAACGAAAATTAATAAAGGATGTCTTGAATGTCCCAAAAAATATAAATAAAAATTTTTCGACCAAAATCGAAGTTACTGTCTTTTGCCTTTGCATGGCAGAATTCTCAGAGTATGTTTTACAATAAAATACTATTTGATAATATAGTTTTTCTTCTTCAGTAAATAAAACAAATATTATTAATGTTTCACAAGAAAATACTTTTTTTATTATAGTATAATATTAAAAACTATAAAATATTAAACACTATATATATATCAATCTTTCTCTTAAATTTTCTACACCAAACTTTGGTGTTTTTTTAAATAATGAAACAAAATGCAACAAAACCTTTCGTGCAAGTTTTTAAGTATAAAGTAAAACTATCGCTCAAAGGATTATCTTTCATATCGCAGGATATTTAACAGAATTTGAAATTGTATTAATAATTTTTACTGTATTTTTGATCAAATAATTGCAGCTTTGGTGAGCAGAAGACTTCTTTCAAAAACTTTAAAATATCTTACCGACCCCAATCTTTTGAACAGTAGTGTGAATGCATTTAAAACACAGTATGAGAAAGAGTTCGGTCCAGTTTTGTTCTGAACACACGTTATGTGTTACCATGTGCTGCTCAAACGAGCTCTGTGTGAGATTAAGACGTGTTGAGCAGAATCCCTCCACATATGGCTAATAACACACCCAAATCCTCTTAACCGCTTCCTCCAGAGCGACTCTTCATTTACCCATAATCCCATTCAAATGGCTGCTGACGCAGTGGGGGCCGCTGTCAAACCCACGAGGGGGGTACCCAGGACTTCCGTCCAGACAGAAGGCATGCTGGGAAATCTGTTCACGCTCTGATCACAGCCTGGAGATAAGATATTTGTTCATAATTGAGTTGATATCATGAAGCGTAATGAACAAATATATGAAGAAGTGAAGGGAATGACGGTTACTGATGACCGAGTGATAGCTAATGCTTTCGTTCACATAAAAACTAATGAAAGACAAAATAAAACCTTAAAATCCACACAGCAATTTCTTAAACCAATTTTCAGATTATTTTATTTAATGGTTTGATATTGCTGCTTTAAAAAGAAAATTAGTAATGTTTAAGATGCCACTACTTGAGTTTTTAAAAAACACATCTCAATAGGCAAAGATTAACTCTTTTCACTTTCAGACCAGTAAGAAACATCTACAACTATCCCTAGCAAGTGCATGGCTGCAGCTTCTTTACTTCAATCAGCTTTTCTTCAGGATAAAAATCTAGCAGTCCAGTGTATTTTTCACTTGCACAAATGCAATAATAGAGGGGTGGGTGGATGGATGGATGGATGATAGATAGATGGATGGATGGATGGATGGATAGATGAATAGATGCATAGATAGATAAATGGATGGATGGATAGATGGATAGATGAATAGATGGATAGATAGATAAATGGATGGATGGATAGATGGATAGATCGATGGATGGATGGATGGATGGATAGATGGATGGATAGATTCATGGAAAGATGGATGATGGATGGATGGATAGATGGATAGATGAATGGATGGATGGACAGATAGATGGACGGATGCATGGCTGGATGGACGGATGGAAAGATGGATAGATAGATGGATAGATGGATGGATGGACAGATGGATAGATAGATGGATGGATGGATGGATAGATGGATGGACAGATGGATAGATAGATGGATGGATAGATGAATGGATGGATGGATAGATGGATGATGGATGGATGGATAGATAGATGAATGGATAGATGGAAGGATAGATGATAGATGGATGGATAGATGGATGGATGGATAGATGAATGGATGGATGGATAGATGGATGATGGATGGATGGATGATGGATGGATGGATAGATAGATGAATGGATGGATGGATAGATAGATGAATGGATAGATGGAAGGATAGATGATAGATGGATGGATGGATGGATAGATAGATAGATAGATAGATAGATAGATAGATAGATAGATAGATAGATAGATAGATAGATAGATAGATAGATTTTTCTCTGCACAAAAGCTGTTGATGCGAGCCGCAGTCTCTCTGGGACTAAGATGACGGTTTCTGTAATTACTGCTAGCCGATCTGCATATTATAATTGGGGTCCTGGGGCCTCGTTATTTCACAGGGAATAGAAAAAGGCAGATCAGATACAAGAGCGACATGCACATAATCAGCGTCTCTCTATCAGAGGCAAAGAGGACACCTTCAGCAGTCGACCCAGTCCATCAGCCCAACTAACTCTGTAATGAGACCCAGCCGCTCTCAAGCAGACGAGCGGGAAAGCCCTAAAGATCTCAACGGAGGGGACGTCGGGGTCATGTCAGGGAGACACTCATTTGAAGAAGCAGGCGGCAGGTCTCTTTGAAATCTGAATCTCTGGTTGATTGAGTTTAGATCAAAGCGCCGTACGCACTCAGATGCTGTGAAACACAATAGAGATGCTGCAACATCAGAGCTGCTCCCAAATCTAACACACGCACAGATATCACAAAATCCCATCGACTCGCCATGTTTACATGCACAAGCACATTCTTTTACATGATGGATTATGAACTAATACAATACAAGATGCATTGCATGATCTGTTCCTGCTTGTCATCACTTGTGGTAAAATGGGAAATGTTAACATTTCATTTTAGTAATTTAATATTAATCAGAATCATACATAAAGGAACACTTTATTAAAAGGACAAATTCTCTCTATAACTAGCATGCATATTACTAGTATACAGGCAGTTAAACACATGTGACCCTGGACCACAAAACCAGTCATAAGGGTCAATATTTGGCCGAGATGCAACTATTTGAAAATCTGGAATCTGAGGATGCAAAAAAATCAAATACTGAGAAAATCGCCTTTAAAGTTGTACAAATGAAGTTCTTAGCATATAATACATATGTAATACTTAATACATATTACTAATTAAAAATTATGTTTTGTTATATCTATGGTAGGAAAAGTACAAAATATCTTTATTGAACATGATCTTTCATGATTTTTGGCATAAAAGAAAAATTAATAATTTTGACCCCTACAATGCATTGAAGGCTATTTCTTACAAATAAACCAGTGCAACTTATGACTGGTTTTGTGATCCATGGTCACATATTAATGCCTGCATAACTTAACTACCTTACTAACTATTAATAAGCTTCAAATTAGGAGTCAAATTAGGAGTTGATTTTACCGAATCAAAAGTGGTAGTTAACAGTTAATTAATATTAAGAATTGTGTGTGTGTATAATACTCAAAGGTTTGTAATAATTAATTAATAATAAGAGTTTTTTGTTGTTTTAACTCCTTTGCTCACCAAGGCTGTGTCTATTTTATGAAAAATACAGTATATACAGTAAAAATATTATTATTATCGTTATATTAAAATATTATATTTGCAGCTTTTATCACAGGAATCAAGTCCATTTTAAAATGGCTTTAATCTAATTAACTTTTTTTGGTAATAATATTTCACAATATAAATGCATTTTGTATTAATACAGCCTTGCATGGTGAGCAGTAAAGACTTATTTCAGAAACAAACAAAAAACAAAAATTTCTTCTTCATATTCTTCAAATATTAATCTTAATTATTAAATTTTTTACTAGTAGTGATATAAAAAAAAGTCAGTAATGCATCTTTTATATAAGTGTATTATATAAAAAGTGAATTATATATTGTATTTTTTTCTCTTTCTGCACATATTGTTCCACTTGTTTTAAAGTATTTAAAAAACATTAAATCTGACAGTTTTTAAAGAACATTTAGAAAAACAAGTTTTATACAGTGTTAATTCTCAGAAGAAAAAAATATTTATGCATTTTTTTAAAACGTTTTTTTTATTTTTTTTTTGTCAAATATGTCAAATAAGACTTTACTAATTTTTGCAGATCTCCACTATGTGTGTGTTCACTGCTCTGTGTGTGTGCACTTCGGATGGGTTAAATGCAGAGCACAAATTCTGAGTATGGGTCACCATACTTGGCTGAATTTCACTGTCACTTTCACTTTTCATTCATTACAGACACTGAAGCGCTTGACGCTCGTGGTGATTTCAGCGTCTGCTGTCTCACTTAATGAGGACATGAACACATGAACAACATCTCCAGAACTGCTCTGACAGTCACTTCATGAGCATTTGACCGTTTGATTTGAGTAAAACTAGCGTCACATCACATACACAGAACTGTAAAGGTACGTCAACCCGTCAAAATAAAAGTCCTGTATTACTATTGTTCAGCAGAATGTACATAGCCTACCACAAAAAAAAAAAACATTATTGTTTTTTAAGGTTTAATCACACATTTCTTCCATGTTTTATTTTTTATAATAAATCCCCTTTGTTTACCAAAAAGTTAAGTTTGCTTAATTTTCAATAATTAAAAGATTATTAAAATTTGAATTAAATTAATGTTTTGTGTGTTTAATGTGCATCTCAGAAAATGCTTTATTCAAAACCCCAACTGAATGGCACTTAAATGCACTTAATTCATCTTTCAACTTTATTGTCATTGTTCACAGTACAAGTACAGACAGAGAAACAATGGGTAATAATTAAATGCTTATTTTTGATGTATGCATTGCATTCTATGCATTTAAAAAGTAAAAAAAAAAAAATTCTAAACAAGGAAACTTAGTTTTTCATTTTAAGAGACCCAGGAGTCTTATTTTCTCTTGCATAATTAATATTGCACTTTAATTAAGCAAAAACACATTTTATCCGATTACTCGATGGAATTTTTGGTAGATTACTCGATTACTAAAATATTCGATAGCTACAGCCCTAATAATAACTATTCACCAGGTCAGGATCTTTACGAGATGAATTCTGAGCTGTCTCTTCAATATCTAGTGCACACTATCTACAACATGTTACTATAGAAATGATTTAACGTAAGCAGGATGCCAGGAGACTTTCTCATACATCAACTGAGAGCAGCTGTCAAATCTGGGCTTGCTGCCTCTGTTCATGTGTATCATGACATCTCACTGTCACGCAGGAGAAGACATGAGCGTTACACATTCAGCCATGAGAAGCACTGAAAACATTCATTCATTCTTTCAGTGTTTACTACACTGCAAACGCCAGACAGTAAAGTTAACTCTAAGTGAGTAAAATAAGTCATCTAATATTACATCCATAAGGTTTGTATACATAATACTTAGTGAATAAATCAAATATATATATACATGTATGTGTGTGTGTTTATGTACTTTTTGTATCAGGCATGTGATCAGCCATAGACAAAAAAAAGGAAAATCTGACCACGCCCACAAGCCACGCCCCCAGCACTTATTATTAAAAATGTATATTTTAGCTAGGGTTGGGTAAAAAAAAAAATCGATTTCTCGATTAATCGTTTTTTAAAATGTGGTTGATTCAAAATCGCTTCTCAAAGGCCAAGAATCTTTTTTTTTTTTTTTGTATGATTATTTTATCTTAAAAATGAAATAACTTGATCCTGTTTGATCAAGGAATGCGACTGTTCTGACTTTTTTCAGCATACATTTTTCATCTTGCATCAAAATTCTATTGTATTTATTTAACATAATTGTATTGGTTCTGTTTTAATGTACCCAAGTGTACCTAAAATAAGAGTTTAATATACAGGTTTGTGGCTCTTAATTTTTTAAAAATAAATATAGTATTTGTATTATAACTATATTCATTGAGTTGAAACAAGTATTGAAAATCGATATGAGAATCATAATTGAAAATCGAATCGAGAATCGAATCGATTTGAGAGCTTGTGAATCGAAATCAAATCGATCTGGAACATCTGAATCGATACCCAGCCCTAATTTTGTCACATTAAAAGATATATCTTATATTGTAATACTATATACTAATGACCTGTGAAAAAAAAAAAAAATAAAGCAGCATTTAATAATCGTGATAACAATATATTATTTATTATATATAAAGTACTATAATAGATTATAGTAAAGTGTACAGAATTGTTCTTATTATTAAAGTATCTGCCAAATGTTTGAAAGCATTACAATTATTAATGATTTTAAATATCTTCTGCTCATCAAAGCTGAATTTATGTGATCAAAATAAAGTTAAAGCAAACAAAAAAAGTATTTTTAGTATTCTGCACATTTCGCCATTTTACATGTAACATACTGTACTGTAGGGAAAAAAAGTACAAAGCAGTCACAACCATAATATTTCCCTAAAAACAGCAGGCCACCGAGTGTATACTGTACAGCTCAGTACACAGTGTGCAGTGTTCAGGGGTTTCACTGCTCAGCAGTTTTCACAGCGGTTGCATCATCACACGCTGGTCATCACGTCTGTCTCCATCGTTCGGCTCGGCTCGGCTCGGACCGATGCTGCAGGCGGTGGGTCTGTGTTATAAAGAGAGCATCTGTGGGAGGACAGGAGGACACACAGGGCCCCCAGAATGATGAATGTGCCACGCATTATCCTCGGTTATTATATCAGCTCTGAATCTGCTGATATGAATCACAGCAGTGTCTGCCGTCACTCCAGAGCCACATGGATTCATTCTCGTGAGGATACACAACGCCGCCGACTGCCAATAATAAAACCCAGGAAGAAAAGAGAGAACGGGAGAGCAGAGGAAGAGAGGAGGAAATGACAAAGACGTCAAATAGAGAAGAGAGGAGGTGGACGAGAAGTCCTGCAGCCGGCAAGACTGTAAAGACATAAGAGATGACGAAAAAGAGAAGAGAAATCCCAGTGAGCCACAAAAGACAGAAACACACACACACACACACACGTCTGTATTTTCCACTGGTTTAACAAACCAATCCAGCAGGAATCAGTGCACAGATGAGAGACAGAACAGAAGCAAATTATGGTTTTGTTTGCTTGTGTAAGTAGGAGGTAAGCTATAATTATCCCCTGACACTTCTCACACACACACACACACATACACACACACACACACACACACACAAACTCATTAACTGTAAATGAATGCCACTAGTGCACAGATACAGTAGGCCAGTGCCTCAGTGTTCATCTCAACAATGCAATTACTACTGAAATACCTTGTTGACAAAGGGTTAATAGTATAATAATATAGAGATGAACTGAATGACATAAAAGTCAAATGTGCACCTCATGTGTGAATATGCTTTTACCATAATAACAAGCTACAACATGCACAATATTCTGTACAGTCTCTGGAACAGAAAACTACATTTTAAGTCAATTTTTACATTTTCAGTATTTTGCTTCTGTTGAAATCAGGGTTATTATAATTAACGAAAACCGTTAAAAGGTTATCTAAAATAAATGTAAAAACAAAAAAGTTATTTTATGTCAGGAAGTTGGCAAGGGAACATTTCCCATTTTCATTTGTAAAAAAAAAAAAAAAGATGGCAAAATAAAACTAGCTGATCTTTTTTATGTTTATATGTTATATAAAAATAAAAACAGTAATAGTTCTATGTACAATATAAAAAATATATACTATTTAGTAAAGAGAATTTTGACATTTACATTTTTTGACAAATTGACAAAAAAACTAAAGCAATTTGCAATTTGCATTAGTCATAGTTTTTATCTTTTGACGACGTAATTAAAGTATATTAGCTTGCCATTCATTAGTTTGTCCATTTTCCTCTGATGTAAATGATTTCAGTTTTGTAGTTGGACAGAAAAATGAAAATTTTTCCACGACCACTCCAGCTCTACAGCATGTTTTCTCCATCCAGCTTCCTCAACTTCAACTTCGGTCAGAAATCTTGGTGTAATCTTTGTTGACCAGCTGACTTTCAAAGACCACAATGCAAAAACTATTCTATCTTGCAGGTTTTCATTTCACAACATTTGAAAGACCAGGCCCTTTCTAAAGGAGCATGCTGCACAACTTCTACTAATGAGCGACGCCTCGTGGTGACATCACAGAGAGCCACTAAACCACTTTCCAGAACATTTCCCTTCACTGTTCCTAGCTGGTGGAATGATCTTCCGACCTCTATCCCAAATGCGGATTCCCTGACAATTTAAGCGACAGCTGAAAACTCATCTCTTTCGACACCATCTGAACTTCAGCCAAAAATGTTTTTTTTTTTTTTTTTAAACTTTGCATCTCTTGATTTAAACAATAGTCTAGCGTGTACTTATTAAATAAATGCCTTTAGTTTTGTAGTAGTTTTCAATACATTTTTAGTAGGGCTGGGACAACGCGTCGAGGTCATCGATGACGTCGACGCAAAAAATACGTCGACGCAAAATATGCGCATCGATTCGTCGACCTGTTTTTATTTCTCTAAAAAACGTTTGCAAAACGTTTACCTTATGTGCGATGAATATACGCGATGGCCGGATCAACATTCTGTCCAACGTTATATAACCAATCCAGGGGTTTTTCTGCATTGATCTTTTTTTTTGGCGGGTGTCAAAGCCTTATTTGATCGGTGAGTGACAGTGACAGGGCGCGTACGAGAGAGAGCCCCGGCTGCGCGCGCACTCAGTCTTCAAACAACACGAGCGCTTCTTGCTCTCTCTCTCCCTTGTGCAAAATCAAAATCATTAAACACGATAGAAAAAGGGCGAAACACCAAAGTTTCACGCGCAGTTTCACTCACAGTCTTCAAACTACACGAGCGCTCTCTCTCTCTCTTCCCCCACCCCTCGTGAATATTAACCAAAATCATTAGACACGATAGAAAAAGGGGGGAACGCCAAAGTTTCACGTGGAGCATTCTGAGATTTTTATTTTCTCCATGACAGGCTGCTGACTCCCACTGTTAAATTTTTTTTTTTTGGAAAAGCACTCTCTGTATTAGCTTAAAGCCCTAAAGTTTACATTGGTTACTGTATTCTTTCAATTGCTCTAAACAAGTATTTTGGGTGAACTTTTTTATTGAATGCTAGACATCAAGTTGTTGTTATTTTCATCTGAAAGAAGAACTTTTTTTCAGTAAGCTAGGGCCTATGTGTTCAGTAAACTTGTTTCAGTAAGCTATGTGTTTTCAAGGCTTCAAGGTTTTATTGAATGCTATCTCTATACAAGTGCAAAGTAATGCATTCTTAGTCAGTCTTTTATTTTGTAATTTTAAGAGCAATAAACATATATTGCAATGTTAAGGAATTCATGTTTTTTTCATTCAGATATGTAAATCAACATGTATAAATTGTTAGTAGTCAATTAATGGGGAGATAATCGAAATCGAATCGGTCTGGGAAAATTAATCGTTAGATTAATCGATGCATCGGAAAAATAATCGCTAGATTAATCGTTTAAAAAATAATCGTTTATACCAGCACTAATTTTTAGAAATAAAAACCAGGCGCATATATAAACAAATCCCTCTATAAAAAATGTTCAGTATATAAGTATGAATAAAATTCTAAAACTTGGTGTGTGTTGCTGAAATGGAGAAAAAGCTTTTTTTTTAATTGCATTTAAAGATATGTATCGTAAATGCAATCTACAGATGCAAAAAATACAGTGCAATAAAAAATCAGTCCGAATGAAACAAACAAATCCCTCAATAAAAATGTTTTATAATATATAGAGGAATAAAACTGCCAAGTTT